>NW_027505375.1:0-94240 GCF_021521415.1 Bidens hawaiensis
ATATATTTTTTATATAAAAATCGGATATTAATTTATATTATGTCACTATTTTATAGGATTTTCATATCAAATATTTGGTAAGATTAAATTTAATTCAATGAGATGTTATAACACGTTTAAGGGCTATCTGTATTTGGTGAGACACATACCCGTGAATTCGGGTCAAATGAGAAGCCTCCATTTACATATAAAACAATCCGGTGGCTTGAGAAACTGTAAGAAGATTTTTTATATATATATTTAAGATGTAAATGTATTATGATCGAGTAAAGTGTCAAAATCATCCTTGAGGTTTGGTCAAATATGTGACTTCCATCCCAATGGTTTTTCTTATGCAACTCAACAATTGAGGTTCTCATATTTTCCGGCATCCACGGGTGCCTCGTTTCAGCCAGCGTCGAGTTCAGATGTGAGGTTAAGATGAGTGGGCCGAGTTGGGGATTTTACTGCGATGGTTCGTTTTTCCGATGACATGCTGCAACGGTTTTTGGGAACTGTGGTGGTGGTGGTGGTGTTGTTGCCTGAGTGCTGGTGGTGGTTATCGGTGACGAACAGATCCGTGGATGGTGACAGCAAGAGGGAAAGGAGAGGTTGATGGCCAGTGGTGGTGTGCCTCGGTGGTGATAATAATTTTTCGGATCGCAATGGCCCATGTTATAATGGTGGTAGTCTGTGGTAGATGATGATGATGATTATGATGATGATGGAAATTATGTTAAAACAATAAATAAACGAAAAGGATCACGTTGTCTTGACTTAAAATTAAAAATCAAACGGATTTAACGATTTGGACGGAATTGGAAAGAAGTGAAAATGTTGATGGTTCAATTGCACAAAATAATTATTTGAACGAAATTCACATATTTTATTAAACCTCAGGGACGATTTTAGCACTTTAATAATTATGATTTGATATTATTAATTTAACATGATATGACACCATCTATGTTATTGTATGTTATGTTATAATAAGATACAATATGTCAAAATATGATATAAACAACATAATATGTTTTGATTAGAATGATGTGACGATATAATTTGACATGATACTATCAATTATTTATAAGATATTGTATAATATAATAATTATAAAATAATTATTATTATTTTGTTAAATGTATTTAAAGTAAAATATTACCCAAGTTGCCAACAGTGTGTTGATCTTTACTAATTAGGAGTACACAAAACACGTTAGTTCATTACCTATTCTCATTAGTTCCTTGTGCACCTTCCTTCTCGACTAAATGCAAACCATCAAACTTAATATTTTGTGAAAAAAATCCGAATTTTTACCATCCTGTAGTTTACATAATGTTTTACGTTAGAAACAACAGATTTTATAGATGAAATTGTTAAACATCTAAACAATGATTCACGTGTCATCCAACTTGGATTGATTATAATTCATTAAACGAGCAACACAAAAAGAACTTACAGTAAATAATGGTGGTTCGTGGTAAATGATTCTCCTCCACCAAGGAGGGTGATTAACTTTAGCGCATTGTAAAGCTCCCTCGTTAAATTGGCTATCCATGGATTGATCTTTCTGTAATTCTCAAACGTTCGCATACTTTAATCGATCTTTCCTAATTCAAGAATTGACACTTCTATTATTTCAAGAATAAGACAAAGATGATATAAATTGATAACAATCAATCAATAACCCAAAACAACATGATATATACTTCAAGTGTGTTATTATGATTATATTATCCAAAACCTTAACCCAAGAACCCCATTATGATTCACCAAAGACGATTAACCACTGAATCAAGAATACATAATAAATAGACATAAATAGCACAAACAATGATCAAACAGAGATCATCATACCACAAACTCTCAAAATCTAAGAAGAATGAGAATTAAAACTCAGACGAATAAGACATCGAGAACATCACAAGAGCGGCGCGGTGAAACCCTAAATGTTGCGTGTAACCGAAATCCACTCTAGCGAGGATTATATACTCCTCAATTTTGCTTTTGCAGCTGGCACAAACAACCCCTCCCGTCCTCTTAAACTACTACAAGAGTCCTTCAACTTTAGCCTCTTAAAGAAAAAAACTACTAATAACAAATATAACAAAATAAAACTTTGCTATTGGAATTTAACTTTAACATAATTCTTTTTGGGGAAAGTTGAAGTACAAATTAAGTTAACATGCTAACTAAAAGGTTTAATTTGGTGTAGTGGTGTACACCTTATCCCTAAAACCCTATGTCCTATCAATATGGTGTAGTGGTAGTAAGTCTGAGTTTCTCAACGTAGACTCAGGTTCAAACCCTACTCACAACACTTGGAGGGGCATGGATGGCTCAATGAAGGAAGACTAGGATGTTTGTGATCTCCAGTTCGATCATGAGGGCTTCCGTGTTTTACCACCAGTGGGCCTTCGGTGGGTGGGTTTTCCCTAGGACTCGAAATAACTTGGAGGTTCTTAAGGGCTCCATACGACTGGGTTAGGACAGTTGGCGGTGACCTTATGCCATTGGGTCACCCCGTACGGAGTACGTAGGATATTATCTGTTTGTTGGCCGTTTAAAAAAATCAATATGCTAATAATGCAAATCAAGTAATATGATTAGATATACAAGTAGTGTAATTATGTAATTATTTAAGTAATTACATTATTGATGTTTTAATTATACTATTGTAAATCCCGAATCTGGATCACTACAATTATGATATCAATATAACAAGTATTGGTGCGGAATACCAATACTTGGTGATTCAAGAACACGAGTAAATAATAAAGAGTAACACGGGATTGCTTCAAAACACATGTATATTAAGATACGTAGGGTGCTTAAGCACTTACAAAACACGATAACAAAACAAGTGAATGAACAACCAAGACCCTATACATGACACCAACTATATATAGGGAAACCAAAACAATAGCCCAAATAAACCAAAAGCCCACCGAGAACATTAATGTGTTCTCGGTTTACATAACAAACCCGTAGCCCAAGACCAATACATGTAGACTAAGTACAAACCATATAAACTAGGCCCAACAATCTCCCCCTTGGTTTGTAGCTTTGTCTTCAATCATGCTCCATGTAGTCAATGTATGCATCCTTTAACGCACCTGCCAAAACATGCATCTGATAATAGATGTAACCATGCTCGTGTATTCTTTGGCGGCCATTTCAAAGAGTGGATCAGCTACTATCTGGAATGTACTGAGAGTCTTAATATCCCTCTCTCCAAACATCAACAAATCTCTAGGATCAACGAATCGTTATTGACCTTTCCCCTTTTATAGCTTGATGATAACGGTGGCAGTCAAGGTGTCATAGAACCAGGACATCATGTTATCAAGTGTGCCATCCGGAATTGCATCAGGAACATCAATGTGAGTGGCTTTCTTTGTAGCAGGTCGCATAACATTGACCATCGTCTTTCCCGTCCTTGGATCCTGAAACCCCTTTTTGACAGCATCATCCAATTTGAATCTCAGATACTTCATATTCTTCCGTTGCAAGAAATCAGTCTTGAAAAAACAATCAACTTTTATAGAAAGATCAACCACAATATTTTGAAAACAATTAAATAAAACAAAATAAGACAGGCATATTTTTGTAATTTTTATTTTTCTGTTTTTTTTTAATTTCTTGAAAATACTTGAAATGAGATCATACCAGCTAAACCAACTATAACACAATAACCGATATCAGATTTCATGAGCTGAAAACTTCAAAACAATTTCTTAACACATTTGTTTTGACAAGAGTAATCAAAAAGTAAAGATAAAATAAATGAATTAAAACAAAACCAAAAACAACAAATAAAACAAATTTAATCACCGATCTTCTTGTAATTTAGCTAAAATTTGGGATCAAATTTCAGTTTTTGATAAAAAACGCCACCTTTTATGAAAAGATCCGAACATGGAATCATATTGTTTAAGGTGGTGTCACTAGGATTCATGTTCAGCGTTATTATGACATAAAGAAACAAGTTGATAGCAGGTATAACATACTTAGCATGATTTTCATTGCATCAGTGATATGATTTCGGTTCAGTTCGGCATAAAGCTTAGATGGACATCACTCATGGACCTGTGGTGCCTCCTATCTCTTCTCAAAGCGTATTTGGCTTTCCCCAGATCACCCCAATTTGACTCCAACCCCCTAGTTCTTGATCAAAGGTTTTTTGTAGATAAACAAACAATAATTTAAGCTTTAAGGTTGAACGTTGGACTTACAAGCCATCCGGACTTACAGGCCTTCCATTCGAGACATGACATGACTTACAGGCCCTCCTGCTGAGAAAGCATTCATTACTCGGTAAAATAACTTCAAATTAAAATACTTCAATTGGTACATGCAAGAAATAGGCTAATTCCGCAGCTTTTTGTTCCATTTCCCGTGGAGTAAAATTCTCATCAGTACGAGTCAATGGAATGGCTCCCTGGCCTCTTATATCCATATAAAGGACACGCCAAGCATAAATACCCTCTTTAACTTCTATTCTGACGGATTGAATATCTTTTATAAGAAATCGGAGGAAGACCCGGCGATTTTTTCCAGGAAATCCCCAACGAAAGATACACACTATTCCGTCTTTTATATCAAATCGATCATAACCACTGCCTACATTCCACGAAATTGTGCACCACATATAGGAGCTAATAAAAAGACCCGCGATCCCATAGAAAGACATCACAATTCCTTGTGAAATAAAAACGATTTGCTGAGACGGAAAGAAAGATATCAAATTTCTACCAAGATAACTCGAGGTTCCAACCAACAAGAATCCTAATGAACCTAAAAAAAGGATAATAGCCCAGCATAAATTACTTATTTTTCGAGCCCCCTTTATAGGTTCTATCCATATATGTTCTGATCGACAACTCATACTTGATCCCGTTGCTTTTTTGGAATTGAGAGAATACCCCAAATGAATTTGACTTTAGTCTGCCCTTGTCTCTGTAGTTCTAGTTTGACCCTTTAAGCTTTTGAAATACAAATTTTTTATTTTTGCTTCACAATAATCCTTTTTTTTATTATTTTTTTTTCTCTTTTTGTTTCTTTTTTTTACTTCAACAAAAACTTAGAAACATAATATTTTTGGTGATTAAGACACCAACGGGCTCATGTATGACTGGGTAATTGCTTTTCTGCCTATCCTTCGGAGAGATGTATATGGAGACATGCACATTTCTTCAAAATGACTCTCCACAGTAAGTTTAGCAAATTTAGTTTATATCACTTCAACTTTTACGCATCATGGAAAGCTACCATACAAATCAATGACTATTCTAGCCTTTTAAGCTTAATAACTTCACCTGTTAGGCACACAGAAACAATTTATCTATCACTTTCAAAAGGTTGGATCGATTTTCATTTGAAAATATTTTGAAGCTTTTAAAAGTTGTTAACTGAATAAAGATATCACTTCCCAGAAGACACTGAAGACACACATGTTAAGAACTCAGTCACCCCGGTCACTCTTCAGTTTTCAGGTAAATGACTATCCCATATGACCACTAGTGGTTAACAGGACCGAAACACATATGCGAATACGTGTCCCTCCAACTTGGAATTACCGACATAATTTTAAGTGAAAGAATTCAAAACACAAAAACACATCACAATCGCCCCAGATGCTTTCAGTCTTTAGATAAATCGCTATCCTATGAATCTACAAGTAGATCACCGGACCAAACATATACAAGTATATGTTCTTCAAACTTGAGCAACCGACATAATTTTAAGCGAGAGTGAATCTTGAAAAACGTAATCAAAACTTTTAAATTTTTTATTTATCAAACACACACACTCTTTTTGAATTTTTATTACTTATTAAACACACACACTCTTTTGAATTTTTTTATTTTCTCCCCCTAAATTTGTGTAATTATTTTGACCGAAAGGAAAACTTTTATGTACAAATTTAACCTCAAAAAGACTCAATCGTTGAAACATAGTATATAATATATGAAGAAGTGTGATAGTCAGCCAACTGATGTACTATCATTTCTCATGTACGTTCAAGTCATTTTCTCATTTTTGGGAAACAAAGTACACTATACTCGAAAAACTATACGTGAACATATTTTTGTATTTTTAAAAAATTTAAAATTTTAAAATCTTTTTGACTGATCATCTTTCATACCAAAGTGATACGGTTACCTTTTATCTTCAAGACATCATCTTTCCATTTGTGAGAATCTCCCCTAGGAATAAGCTTGTTTTGAGATTCTGTATCCTTGCGAGTTGAATGTCTGGAACAATCCTTTTAATATGCAATGTATTTCCTGATTTGTTCCTACACACTTAGAGAGCAGATTAAAAACTTTCTTTCACCCTAAAATCCCGTCCAGGCAACAAATAATCCATTTCATGGTTTAAAGATTTAGAAATAATGGATATTTGCTCTGTCATGTGCCTGGAACAACCCATTTAATAAACAATGAATTTGTGGTTGTTCCTACACGCATAGCGGGATCAGTTGGACATAGGAACCCAAGTCATAAATGTCTTGGGGTTCCCTTGAGCATCAACATATGTGACATCTTGCCAACTCATATCTTACCCATCTTTAACAAAATCATTTGTCATTACAGATTCTGTTTGCTGAGTTTTAAGTTTCCAAGTCTGTCTTGGTTTAGTGAAATTTGATATAACAGACTTTGGAGTGGAGCAATTTGAATTTGAATTCTTAGAACTCTCAACACTCTTTGATTTCTGAAAATTTATTTTCCTTTTAACAGTTTCTAAACCATTTAAGTGCAAACCTGTCATATTAAATTTGAATCCTTGAGTATCTGTGACCCGTTGTACAGATACTCATGGTTTTCTAAAATAAGCATTTTGTTTAACCACTGGATTGGTTGAAACCTATTACCTTTCACCTGAGGAGCTAGTGACACTCCTTTGCCAAATGGCCGCCGTTCCTACACACGAAACACGCCTTCATCATTCTTCTAATGTCAACGTAAGCACTAGCCTCATGTTGGAATTCCTTCTTATGAAAGGTTTTTCCATTCTTCTTGCCCCTTGGTGCAGCCTTTTGATTTTGTTTGTAGTATGGAACATATAGACGATGAACACAATTTCTAGCTATATGTCCGGCGTGCCATAGTGGTAACATGTTTGCCTCTTGATATAAAAAGCACCCAATGATTTATCAACACATGGACATCCGGAGGATCTATGAGGACGAGACTGTCCTTGTTGTGCTGATTTCTTATGTGCCTTCCCTTTGTTGCCACAACTTTGTGTATCATTATTAGTACAATTTTGTGTCGTGGTGTCATCTGAGTTTGAAGCCACGTTAGAATAAGATTCATTTTCACTAGCCTGAACCCCTTTACTATCAGAAGAAACATCATTTACTATATCTGCACATGATGTATAAGCATCAAAATTGTTCACACATTTAAAAACAGGCTTGATTTCCACTAGGGATCCTGATCCAACTTCCGATTGAACCTGTTTATCATACTTCATGTCTTTTACCTTTTCTTCCTGCTCTTTGGTAAGAGGAAGACTAGTATAGTTGTCATTGTATGATGGGGGTACTTAATTATATCATATACCCTCATCTTCATTTTCTTTCAACCATAATTGATTTCAATCATTGAGTTGATTACTTTACTGGAACCCTCAAATTTTTTGAAGTCTAGTTCAGCCCTTTCAAATTTTCTAGTTAGATTTAGAATTTCTACTTGGAGGCTTCCAGTTTAGCAGTTAGTTCAGCGATTTCCTGTTTGGCATCAAGCTTGGTGACAACTTTTTATACTGAAATCAGATTTAAGCTTAGAGATGTCTTTATACTTTGCTTCTATTTTATCTAGAAAACCTTTTTCGATTTTCTAAAGTTTAAAGTTTTCAGATTCTATTCTCTCCATATCTCTAGTTAGGTTATCGTTATGAAGCTTATATAATTCTATCTTATCAACACAATTTAAAGAACATGGTTGAAAATGTACCTTAGATGAACTCTGAGATACTACTTGTGAGGGAGCAGACTGATGAAGAGGTTTTCCAAATATTTAGACGAGTTGTGGAGAATCCATTGAGTAATTGAAAGAAATAGTCTGATTTTCCCGCCAAATTTTTCGAAAGAAAAAAAAACGATCATCAAATTTTTCAAGAAAGATGTCCCACTCAAAAGAAGCGTCGAGGAAAAGTTTTCTTCAAGACAAATTTTTTTATTTTCCCGCCAAAAATTCACCGAAAATCACCCTAAAAAAATTGTTTTCGCCTACATTTTCAAAATGAATTTTTACTTATAAGGAGTATTTTGGAAAAATTTCGTTCAAGAATTTATTTTTTTTTTTACCGAGAACCCTTGTTGACTAGAACAAAACTAGACCGGGAACTCAAATATTTGACCGAAAAAGCAAAGCTTGACCGAGAACACTTCTGGCCGAAAACTCAGTTAACCGAGAACTAGGTTTCCGAACACAAGGGTTGACCGAAAACCCAAGATGACCGAAAACAAGAGATGACCGAGAACTCGAGATTTGACCGAAAACCCTTGTTTTTGACCGAGAACGATCAAAATTGGCCGAAACCCTTGAATCTGGCCGAGAACACTTAATGTTTGCTGAAAAATCTTGTTTTGGCCGAGAACACCAGTCCAGAGAACACCCAAAGATACCCGAAAACTTGTTTGACTATAAGATTATGGTAACAACTAAATCCCTATATTGATGGGATTTAAGTTGTTTCCAAAGATAATACAATCTTTGACCAAAAATAGCCTATGTCCTTCTTCTCCGATCAATAACTCGCCGGAAAGCTCCTACACCACCAAACAGACCAAGATCTCGAATCCGTTGATATCTAACGAGCCTTGAAAGGTTCAAAAGGCTCTGATACCAATTGTAAGTTCCGAATCAGGATCACTACAATTATGATATCAATATAACAAGTATTGGTGCGGAATACCAATACTTGGTGATTCAAGAACACGAGTAAAAAATAAAGAGTAACACGGGATTGCTTCAAAACACACGTATATTAAGATACGTCGGGTGCTTACGCACTTACAATACACGATAACAAAACAAGTGAATGAACAACCAAGACCCTATACATGACATCAACTATATATAGGGAAACCAAAACACTAGCCCAAATAAACCAAAAGCCCACCGAGAACATTAAAGTGTTCTCGGTTTACATAACAAACCCATAGCCCAAGCCCAATACATATAGACTAAGTACAAATCATATAAACCAGGCCCAACAATGTTGTATATATAATTAAACTACTCGATATGCGCAGATATCATGTTAATTTGAATTTGTATTTGATCCAAACTCATTATTTTAACATCCCCTAAATTCAGCGAGTAAACATATGCAATGGCTCGGGTTTTATACAAAGAAATTTCATGCTGATCAAATACTCGATCCTTTTCGTAAAGCATCAGCAACCTAGAGTTACAATCACTTCTTTCAAGTTTAACAGTACCTTTATAAAAATTCTCTATGAAACGATGTAAATAAATAAATAAGAAAATAACAATAGTATTTGGTTCCATCATACAAAAAGAGGTGTGTTGTTTTAAATATAGCATCCTTATTATCTTAACCGGTAAATTATAAAACGCATGCAATTCTATTAACAAAGTTATTGTCTAAATTTCTTATGCATTATATATAGAAATTGTTCTTTGTTCTTTGATTTCAAAACTATCGTGACTTAAGCCCAACATTTTTGTGACTGAAGCCCAATGACCATAAATCATGTTAGCCCAACCCATGATTTTAAAGTTTAAACCTTATCTAAGAAAAAAACAAAGCCACAAGGCGGCTAAAGCACGGATTCTCGTCAACGGTCACTGATCATCCCATGACCCTCTGCTAGCTCACCAGCGTTAATTCGGATTCTCGTCAACGGTCACCGACCAGCCTAATGTAGGTAACTGATGTGTGTATAATGATGCCCTCACAACTAAGCTTTAAATTTATTAAACGAAAATCCTAAAGAAACCACACAAAACCGGCAAGTGTACCGATCACTAATAGTATAGTACTAAGGAAGTCCGAGTATCGAACACAAGGACACGTGAAAACGTTTTTAATACTTAACCCTAACCAAGACTCACCTAAGAATATTTAAATGATTTTTAATAATTTACTACTTGACCTAACTTACTTTAACTAAATTAATTAATTAACTTAACTTAACTTAAATAAACACTTGAAGAAACTTAGAGACTTAACTGCAATCGGAGAAACGTCTACCTAGGTAAGAATCATATTGAAGGTATAATAAGGTAATGGATTGAAGGCTCTCACGACACCGGTTTCTAAGGATGGCACAACTTAGGTTCACTCAAGAAAGCTAGATCACCTCTCGGTCTCACCAACAAACTCTAACTTACACTTAGTTGATTTTAAGAACAAACCGGGAAACGAACTGTTAAAGTGCTCTAATGTCGACTTAAACTAGGTCAACTAATCGCTCACAAACCCAAACCCGACAAGAACCGAACCCGCTCTCGCGCGATCCTAATCCTAACAAGTAAAAGCTATGAGACGACCCTACTTCCTATCACCTCTCGGTCTCTAAGAAGGTGTCTAACCACTTATTATATTCAATTAATACACTCACTTAAACCCTACGGTTGTACTTCTCGCAAACAAACCCTAAACACCAAGTAAAGAGTTCTAACAAGCAACAATCAATCAAAACTCATTCAATTAATCAAAGCAAGAGCTAAAAGAGTGTAATTAACAAATTCACACCCACTAAACACAACCTAATTCAATGTTAAAACAAACTTTACATTAACAATTCAAGCCATGATCATCAACAATCCAATTTACTTACTAAAACCTAACAATATTCATCTAATCTAGGTAGAACTAACTAGTTTAGCCTGGCATTAGATTTGGACAGCATCATATAGTTAACATAAACATCATAAACATTAACATAAACATAATAAAACTCATTCAATGATCAAGAACAATCAAACACAAGTCAAACTTCAAATTACTTGCAAAACAATCCAAATAGAAGATCAAACTCAACAAGTTAACAATCTTGAACTAAAGATCAAGGTTTATGAATGATTACTTAAGATATATGGTTGAAACAAACAAATGATTAATACTCGTAGCTGTTGTAACAAGCCTTCTCGGCCTTCTTTCTTTTGCTTCCAGCCACCACAAAGCCACAAAAAAGATTTTTTCTCTCTTTCCTTGCTGCTGATGAATCCGATCGGAACTAGTGTGGCTGTTAGGGTTGGTTTAGTTTATATATTATATATGTTTGTTGTGCTTTCTGTCTCACATTAGAATCAATTCCCAGCCACACACAAATAATTTGTGTGTTTCTTTAAAACCATCAACAAAACAATTACACAATTAGCCAACCAAACTTTTTTTTAAAACTTGAGATAATCTTTTTTTTATGGTGAATGAAACTGACGAACGGCACTTTAGGGTTAAGGTGCTTGGGTGTTTTTTTAAGTTATATTATATATTAAAACATGTAAGGCTTCATATAAATGGGTCGGGCCGGGCTTTAACTTGGTTCTTCAAACTTGATCATACGAGCCTCTTTATCTTCCAAAACCCGAACCTTTTCTCTTTTAAAACTCGTCACCTACACAAAATAATAAACTTTGTAAGATCAAGTTAAAACGAGTTAAATACATTATTTATTATATAAATTATTAATAAAAAGATGATAAAAAGGTATGGAAAATAAGTGTGTTTTACAACACAACAGTAACGTTTCTTTCATTCCTTGGTTAGTTACATAATGCATTTATAAAGATATTTGACATACTTTTGTTGATTATTTAATGTAAGGCCCCTTTACCGGTGCCCTACTTTGGATGTTGGATTTACTCATAAACACAGTTCTAAATATCAGAGTTAATTAAAACTTTACACGGAATATAAAACATTCATAACATTACAATAATAATTCATAACCTGTCTTAAAACATTCTTGTCCTTCAACATTAAAACATTAAACATAAAACAACTTAGTACCATATAGGTAATGTCTCCATATCTTAAGAGCGTGCACTGTTGCTGCTAGCTCTAAATCATGTGTCGAATAAGTACTCTCATGGACTTTCAACTGTCTAGATGCGTAAGCTATCACTTTCCCTCGTTGCATCAACACGCAACCTAACCCACGATGCGAAGCATCAGTACAAACAACAAAATCCTCGTCACCATCGGGCAAAGCAAGGATTGGAGCTTGCGTGAGTCTTTTCTTTAATTCCCCAAAAGCTTCTTCTTGAAACTTACCCAAACTGAATATTACCGACTTTCGGGTCAACGGTGCGGCTATCTTGGAGAAACCTTCGATGAACCTTCTATAGTAGCTAGCTAACCCTAAGAAGCTTCATATATCAGTCGGATTCTAAGGAGTTTTCCAATTTGTTATTACCTTAATCTTAGCTGGTCCACTGTAATCCCTTCAGGATTTATCACGTGAACTAGAATTTGCACTTCTCACAACCATAATGCGCACTTCGAAAACTTAGCATACAACTTCTCTTTCTTCAGAGTCTCCAATACGTCTCTCAGATGCTCGGCATGATCAGACTCGCTCTTTGAATAAATCAATATATCATTAATAAATACGATTACCGACTTATCCAGCATCGGCCGACACACCCTATTCATCATGTCCATGAATGTTGCGGGAGCATTCGTTAGACCGAATGACTTCACGAGGAACTCGTAGTGTCCATACCGCGTCCGAAACGCTGTTTTAGGGATGTCTGCCTCTTTCACTTTTAGCTGATGATAACCTGATCTGAGATATATTCGTGAGAACCAACTTGAACCTTGCAATTGGTCAAATAGATCATTAATCCTTGGGAAAGGATATCTATTCTTTACCGTAAGCTTATTCAACTCGCGATAGTCTATGCACATTCTCATACTTCCATCCTTCTTCTTCACGAATAACACTAGTGTACCCCACGGGGAAACACTTGGTCTAATAAAACCCTTGTCAAGGAGTTCTTGCAGTTGGGACATAAGTTCTTTCATCTCGGACGATGCTAGACGGTAAGGTGCTTTCGCGACGGGTTGGGCTCCTAGTACTAAATCTATCTGGAATTCAATATCTCGCTCCGGCGGCAACCCCGGATGATCCTCAGGGAATACCTCTGGTAATCGCGCACTATAGGAAAATTTTCATTTCTTTTGTCTCGGCTGCAGCGTTGACAACATACGCAAGGTAGGCACTGCACCCTCGCCTTAACAAACCCTTGGCTTTTATCATCAAAATGACATTAAGCCCTGAACTTCCCTTATCATCATAAACCGTCACCACACCACCATCAAAGGACTTTAACCTTATCATCCTACTATTACACAGAATCTGAGCTTCATACTCAGACAACCAATCCATTCTCAAAACCACGTCGCACCCTCCTAAGGTCATGACATACAAAGTAACAGGGAACTCATGTTCCTCTAACTCTATCTTACAGTCCTTAACCATTTTCATTATTTTAACCGAAATGTCACTAGCGGTTTCTACTATAAAAGTCTCGGACACTTGGAAACAACTCATTTTAGCTAATTTACTAAATGGGGTGGCTACGAAGTTTTTGTTCGGACCTGAATCGAATAATACTGAAGCGGAAATACCGTTTACTAGAAACGTACCTTTCACGACATCTGTACTGCTTGGCCTATTCCTAAGTCAACATGTAGGCACTGGTCTTTGGCTTCGATGGTTCAGCATCCTTCTTCCCGCTCCCTCCAGTTCCACCATCAGTGCATTCCTTAGCAAAATGTACCGGCTTGCCGCACTTTTAACATGCGGGTTTTGCAGTACAATCAGGAGCATAATGTCCCACTTTTCCACACTTATAACAAGCATTCGACCCAAGCCCGCACTCTCCTCAGTGAGCCTTGCCATACTTATGACAAACATCAGATCCCTTGCCCCACTTGCACTCACCCCCGTGCATCTTTCCACAGGTCTTACACGACCTCTTCTCCCAAACTCTCGGATGCTTGTTCTTAGGGTTCCACAACTGAGTACCGGGTCGTTTAGCAGGAGCGACCCACTTCTCATCTTTCTTCTCTTCTTCTACCACAACATCATCCACAGCCAGGTCTTCATAAACCATCTCTGCGAGTTGGACAATAGAGTTAAAAGTAGTAGGTTTATTCGCCCTGACTAACGTGCGGACCTTCTGTGGCAATCCCCTCACACATCCCTTGATCCTTTTAGCCTCAGTGTTAACCATATCGGGCATCAACCGTACATTCAGTTTAACTCTATGGTATACTCACGATGCATCATCATTCCAGCCTTCAAGTTCAGAAGCTTCATCTTCGCCCTCTCAACTTCGGCGTCAGCACAAAACCTCTTCATAACTAACTTTTTCGGATCCTCCCACTTCATTTCCTTGATCTCTTCTTGACTCTTCCTCTGCTCAATCGACTCCCACCAGTACGTTGCTTCATCACCAAACGATTGGGTAGCATATCCCACAGCTTGATCGAGACTGCACTCGCTAATGCGGATAACCTTGTCCATAGTGGTTATCCATTGGAGAGTAGCGATTGTGTCCCCCAAACTGGTCAGCTTCAGCGGGTCGCATCCTTTGAAGGACTTATAGTTGCACCCACCTCGGCCCCTCTTCCTATCATCAACTTTTACTGACTTAACCACAATCGAGGCCTCCCTCTCTCTTTCATCATCTTTCTTACCATCTCCTCCCGCCCATTTTGCAGTTCTTTCACGACTTCTAGCAGACCCTTCAGGAGTCAAGTTCTTCACAGCTGTGGCTACAGCTTGAACAATAGCTGCTTGAAATGATGGGGTCAAGTTGAAACCCTTCGTTGTTGCTTGGGTTTCGCCTAGATGTGCTCCCTTCATCTCCTGTGTTGGAAGCTGTTTCTACCGAAGGTTGTCGGACAAGACGATGCCTGCCACGACGTCCAGTGAGACCTCCTGCTCCAACAACTGCCCTAGCTCCAACCATCGTATTCTGGAAGGGGAAAAACACAAACGTCATCACTTAAGGAACTATTTAGTACAAGGATAGTAAGGCTAATAACAGGTAATAACGGTGGTCAGCTGTGATTAGCTGATCACGTTACTTTCCGTGTCCTATACACTTCCCTTTGTGAGTCTATTTGTGCTGGTTCTACTTTCAAACAATCAATCAATCAAGACGATCAGTTAAGTCTATCCCTAACATTCACATATCCTTTATTTAGTAATTAATCTAACATTAACGTTTATTATCTAACCATACACTTAACTTTACTGAGCTTGCTTGAGTGACACATGGCTATCTTGAACTGGCATCTTCTTTCTTTCTTACGTTAATCCCATTCTCTGTTCGAGTCTAAGCATGTAGGATGCTTAAATCTCTCGAAATTTGCTCTGATTCCAACTTGTAAGGCCCCGTTACCGGTGCCCTACTTTGGACGTTGGATTTACTCATAAACCCATTTCTAAATATCAGAGTTAATTAAAACTTTACGCGGAAAATAAAACTTTCATAACATTACATTAATAATTCATAATTTATCTTATGACATTCTTGTCCTTCAACATTAAAACATTAAACATAAAACAGCTTGTGTATTCAGATGCCACTCTTATTCTTCCGCCATGTGTCCTCACTCAATCCAGCTGTCTCATCCTACTCACCTGCGTGTATATTAAAAGTCAGCTACGCTGAGTGAGTTCTAGTTAATCGCACATTATACAATACGTACACTTACCTTCAACTATGCATCTGAAGATACATAATAATTACTTTACTAGTTTACTTTCATTACATAACTTCATACATACGTTCATACTTTATTACTTTCATACTATATAATTATTGTCCTTTCTATCTTAGATATAATTAGGGTCTGATCCCTTCTTTTTCTATCTCATATATTATCAGGGTCTGATCCCTCTTTCCTTTGTCTATCTCAGATATTATTAGGGTCTAGTACCTTTCTTGTCTCTCTCAGATATTAGTAGGGTCTGATCCCTCTTTACTTCTCTATCTCATATATTATTAGGGCTTGATCCCTTTCTTCTCTATCTCGGATACTATTAGGGTCTGATCCCTTACTTCTTCATCTTTGTACATTATGTCTTTACATACCCGTAACATACATATACATTCTTTATACATTCATCTATTATATACATACCTATACATACCTCCCTTGTCAATACGTGCAATATCCGAAGATCGTTCACGTACCATTCAAGCTTTCGTTCACGTTCAAGATATACATAATTAACATATAAATCATACATGGCATACACTTACCACTTAAGGTAAGTGTATTAACTATAACATCAAGTATGCACACAGCCCCGAAAACATAACAAAGAAATAGGGCTAGAAACTCACCTGAATGTGATTACGTTCACCGTTAATGGTTATTCCTTTCCTTAGTTGTGCACGACTAACTGTATAACAATTACATGTATGAATTAACTATCACTACCCAAATTGTGTTTCTAGTCTAATTATAACCCCCAACGAACGGGGGTCCGAGGGTAGCGCCTCTCGCAACAGGGTTCTAGAGGCGGCAGCCCTTAGCTGGGTCCAAGGGGCAGAGCCCCTGGCTGGGGTCGAGCTAACTCATTTAGGATTTTAAACGAGTTATTAACTATCTTCACACATTTTCCATTAGGATTTTAAATTATTGTCTACTTCGTTAACTCGTTTGCTATAACGAATTATGCCTGATTCGCTAACTGATTCGTTATCTTTCATTATTTGGTTTGTTAGCTTATTCGTTATTCTAGTACGTTATCCTTGTTCGTCATCTTGTCATCAACTGGTTCGTCATTCCGATTCATTATCTGAACATGACTTGATTCGTTATTCTGATTCGTTATCTGAACATCATCTGATTCATTACCTTAGCATAGAGAATGAGCATATAACGAATTACCAGATTCATTATCTTATTTAACGAATGGATAGATAACGAATTAAGGGCTCATTCGTTATCAAGTCACACGAATGTGTCCCATTCGTTATGAACGCATAACGAATGATCAACCTTAACGATCTATCAACAGTCCTTATCCAGATCTTTGACTCAAGGGTCAAAGTCAAAATTGTCAAGAACATACGCAGTCAACCTTCATCAGATCTGCAATTAACCCCTCTTTTCGCGATGAAATAACACGATTTAGGTATCATTGAACTCGGATTAGCAGCGCCTACAAACCCTAACCATCCATTCACCCAAATATTACGTATTAAAGGGTGCGATTGATGCATATAGGTGCGGCTCATAATTTTTTTCAATTATCCTATCTATTGTTAATGAATTGCACCGAGAATTAGTTAGTTTGATTCGTTTTCGTCACATTCATATAGATCTAAGATTTCCTAGATGAATCTGAACCTAAATGCATGATTTCTAATTATAAACGTACCTTAAACGATTTACTTCGGGCTTCGATTAGCTTTGATACATGGTCTTGGACTCGTTTGCTTGCTTGTATGATTGAAGATCTAGTATAATTATGCTTGGTTTTGGGTTCGGATGATGGCCGACGGCTATGGGGTGTGTTTGGCTTAAGTATGTGTTTTAAGGTGGAGGCTATGGTGTAGAATGGATGGAAATGGAAAGGATTAGGGTTTAAGGGTATTTATACTCCCTTAAGCCCATGGACCTAAAGCCCATCTTTCCTTTTTGGTCCATAATTAATTTCATCTAATTGCCTACTTTCCTTTTCATATTTCTTATTTTATTATTTCTTTATCAACTCAAGTAGACTTGTCTATCATAAGAAATAATATATAAAGTATTATTATTTGAAATTTTGGGATGTTACATTTAAAGTTAGTTTGATGTTTTTTATATGTCCCGATCTAGCCCAGAAAAAAATTATATAGAAAATGATTCGTTTAACCCCCCCCCCCCCTCCACCCCAAAAAAATCCTGGCTTCCCCACTAATACTAACTCAAATACGGATCGAACAACATAACTAATGCTATGACGCTTGACTATAGTTGTAAAATTAAAACATGTTAACATAATCTTTAATGAACTTATATGAATACCCCCTTTTCACGTGACTGTGGTATCCAAACGAGCAGGTGCCTCTAGTACAGACAATTGAGGCGGAAGGCACAACACCGAAAATGATATTTGCAGGTTTATTATGTGATTGTTCAAAGATCACTAGAGGATTGTGCATGGTAATAGTGTTACACGAGCCTTAGTTCCACAAAGAATACATAATTGATAGCATTCATCTAAAAATTTAGTTAGTGTCAATATATAACGTGCATCATCACTTTTGGATTCTTAACAACAATATTAAACAAGTGTTGATTGGTAACAGCAACGATATGCAAAATAAAGTTACATGGATAATTTATATGGAAGTCAAATATTTACAATCTATCTTAGTATGTTAACAAGAATCTCAGTTTGCCCACTTAAACTTGGTCTGCTTGTTAATTGTTGAAATTAATGTAAATCCGGCGATGTAAAATATATTGGGTTTAACGTAAATGATGTAGGCATCATATGCGGCTTGAGCCACCTTCTTTCTCGACGAAATGCAAATCATTTGACTTTTTGATTAGTGGTAATGCTTGCATTTGCTAATTAGCATCTCGAACCACAATGCTAGAAGTAACTGTCTCGGTAACTGCCAACCCTGCTGCTGCACGATCCTCATGTGATTGCCACCTCAAGTGGTCATTTAGTGCCTTTACATGGAACAAGTCTCTTTTGCAAATTGGGCATACATTTGAATTTGATTTGTTCTATTGCGACACCGGTAGACGATTTTTGCCCCGAACACAAGTAGTGTCCACCACTGTTCGTTCAGATACACATCACTTACTTTTGGTGGAGAGAGATGGGAGGGGGTGGTTTGAACTCTAAACTAGCTTTCTTCTCGACAAAATGCAAATCATCAAACTAAGTAAATTGTAGCAGAAGATTTAGCTATATTACCATCCTATAGTTTACACAACAATCAATATTAAAAACAGTAGCATTTATAGATAGCATTTAAAACAATGATTAACATGTCATCCAAAAGGGATCCATTATAATACGTTAAAGAACCAACGCAAAAAGAACTTACATTGGACAATGGTGGTTCATGGTAAATGATTTTCTACCGCCAAATATGGTATTTTGATCGATCTTTCCTGATTTTAGAATCGATACTTGTGTTATTTCAAGAAGAACGCAATGATGGTATAAACTGATAATATGGGAAACTTGTCTAGATCTGATAAAATTGTGTAAGAACCCAAAATGACACGAATCACTTAATCAAGAATACGTACTAAACCGACATAAAAGTAATACAAACAATGATCGAAAAGATCATCGTACCACAAACTCTCAAAAAATGAAAAGAATGAGAATCAAAACAGAGACAAAGAAGACAGTCGAAAACAAAACCAGAGCGGCACAGGGAAACCCTAAAAGTTGTGTTTAACCCAAATCCATTGGTAGCGATGATTATATACTCCTCACTTTTGCGACCGACACAAACAACCCCTCCAGTTCTTTTGAAAGACTACAATAGTCCCCCAACTTTAGTTTTATATTTATCGTAACTCTTTTTAACACCCCTTTACATTCAGAGAGTAATGACCCCGGTTTTGTACAAAAGAAAAACCATGTTGATGTTGATCAATAACTTCAAAGTTACAATCACATTTTTCAAGTTTATCAATACTTCGTAAATCTTTTATGCGAGAAGTCGTGAAGATGCAAATACTAGCTTCTCAAAATATTTGGTTCCACCACAAAATAATAAAAGGTTTGTAGCTATAGATATAGCATCCATAAACAATTACTGATCACATATACCTTGCTCAAAAGCCTTTTCCAACAACATTCTTGCTCACTTATCATTCCATTTATACCAGGGATGTTAGTGTTTAAAATATTATAACTTTCATTAATCGAGTCGTATCGAACATGACTTTCAACATAATGCGCGCGGCACGTTTTACAAATTACATCTTTATATTTAATTAATTTTTACTAAAGGACTTTATGATATTATAATGGGTAATTTACTTTGTGGTTTATTGGCAAAAGAATCGCTCTAAGCTGTCCTTTACCTTGTAGAAAATTCTTTAAATATGATAAGTTTATTATCTAAATGAATGATACATCCATATTTGTAATCCAACACATAGACAATGTGGCTAGAATTAAAATCAATTTCACGAGGTCTTGATGACACAAGGTAACAGACTAGTATGAACTTCCTTTACATTAGCAAGGACCAATATGTACAATTTTATGTGTAATATCTATAATTTTATGTGTATCATGTGAAATCAGATTATCAAATCATTCAAACCATATCATTTCATATCATATCAAACCAAATCATATCATACAATGGCGGATCACGGATGTATAGTATAACCAGGGGGTAGCCTCCTCTCCCCCTCGACTTTTCGTCGATAGTGTATTTTCTTTTTTCATTTTGGGTCGGTTTTCTATTTCGTTACCCTTGAAAAATATTACGTTACCCCTAATTGTTTAAAGACCAACCAATTTAAAATTTTTAATTGTAACATCCCGTTTTCTAGTTTCGGTTAATAAAATGAAAATATGAATTATTATGAGTCGGGCTAGTGTTGGGTAGATGGATATGAGTTATGGACTTGGGTTATAAAGGAAAGAAGGAAAGACCATGGGCTTAAGCCCATTATCCATAATTATATAAGCCTTAATTACCCATTTAATTCATTCATTTACACATATTCCATACAACACCAAAACAGACACTTAAGCTCTCTCTCTAATTTCTCTTCTTTCTCTAGCCGAAACAAGATAGAAAACCGAACCCGATCCAAGGTAATGATAGTATGATGTTGTATGAACTAAAACCCGTTAGATTTAGTCACGAAACGACGAGCCGACACCATTAAACCGTTAAAGTCACGAGATCCGGGTGGAATCGGTATAAACCGAACCTAAGATGAGCCTAGGGGTCACCCTAGCTCAGATCTGGATCAAACGGAACAAAAAACGGTGAAAAACGAGTCATATCTCGTTTTTTCCGGCGAAGCCGCGGTTTTCCAGCGACGGCGGCGCCGAAAAACGGCGTACGAGGTTAATGATATGTCAGAGAATGTCTGAAATTCTCTGACCTAACCCTAATCCGTTAACGGGAGTTAACGAAATAGGGGTGATCCGTCAAGCGATTTGTTAATGGAAGCTTAACGAACTAGCCTAAATTCATGTCCCAGTTCGCTATGGAAAACATAACGAATTACCCCCGATGCGCTATAACAATTCATTAACAGAAAGAATGAATTAGAAGGTTCAATTCGTTACATGGAGTGGTTCGTTATATGGATTGGTTCGTTATATGGACTGATTCTTTATATGGACTGATTCGTTATATGGACTGATTCGTCAAAGGACCAGTTCGTTAGAGGATTCAGTTCATTACAAGGACCAGTCATTATGACAAGCCAATTCTTTAAAGAACCAAGTAACGAACTAGAAGTTTAATAAAATGACATAGTAGTCCCTAGACTTAGAAAAGAAGGAATTAATTACAAAGAAGCCCTCGAACTTTTAAGTTAGCAAATTAAATAATGATTTAAAATTCTAATGGAAAATTTGTGTAGCTCGACCCCGGTCAGGGGCACTGCCCCTGGACCCCCGTTCGTTGTGGGTTATAATTAAACTAGAAACGTGATATAGATAATGATAGTTAACTAATATGTGTAATTGTTATACAGTTAGTCGTGCACAGCTCAAGAAAGGAATAAATATAAAACGGTGAACGTAACCGCATTCAGGTGAGTTTCTATCCCCATTCCTTTTTATGTTTTCGGGGCTGTGTGCATACTCGATGCGATTAGTTAATACACTTATTCTAAGTGATAAGTGTATGCCATATATGTATTATGTGAATGTATGAATGATTTCTTGTCGGTACGTTAATGATCTTCGGATTTTGTATGTACTGCCAGGTAATGGTTTGATGACATATATGTGGAAGCTGAAGAATAAATGATGTATGTACGTATGAAACTTACAAATATGTATATAAAAAAGTATGGTATGGAGTTATAGAAGAAAGGGTGACCAGACCCTAATAATATCCAAGGATGAAGGGTACCGGGCCCTAATAATATTTGAGGATTAAGGGTACCAGACTCTGATAATATCCGAGGATGAAGGGAGACCGGACCCTAATAATATCCGAGGATTGAGGGTACCGGACCCTAATAATATCCGAGGTATGTAGGGTGAAACGCCCTTTATAATGTAAGGTTAGCTATGAATGTGTATGGATGAATGAAGTAAAGGTTATGTATGTAATGCGTACATTCGGGCACGTATATATGTATGTAATGTAAGTTATGTGATTAACTAGAACTCACTCAGCGTAGCTGACTTTTAGTATGCACACAGGTTAACAGATTGAGACAGTTGGTTTGAGATGGACACATGGCAGGATTGAAGAGGCTGGCATCTGAAGATTGTCATGATGTTTTGAATGTTGTAATTATGTTATGTTTTAAAAGACAAATGATGGATATTTGTAATGAATGGTTGATGTTTTATATTATTTCGCGAAAGTTTTAACTAACTCTGATATTTAGAACTGCGTCTATGAGTAAATCCAACGTCCAAATGTGAGGCACCGGTAACGGGGCCTTAAATTAATCAAATAAAGCCCAAACAAAGTTAATAGACCAAAGAAAATAAAAACCATTAACCTTTTCATTTCTTTTGTTTGAACGAGAAAACATCAAATAGAAACATGCTCAAACAGATGTTAAATCAAATAAAGCATAAACAAGATTTATAGCCTAAAGCAAATAAAAACCATTAACCATTTTTTCTTTTGTTTGAACGAGGCACATCAAATGGAAATATGCTCAAAAGAATCATCATTTTGAGATTGAAGTTTTCAATATGGTTTTGGATATGCAAATTCAAAAACTTGGAAATAGATTCAGTGAGGTCTCAACTAATTTATTAGAAAACATGTCTAGTTTAAATCTATGAAATTCGGTTACCAAGTTTGACATATGTAAGATGGTGGCATTTTCGGAGATGTGTCATAATGATATTAGTAATGAAAAGAGGGTGTATTTCAGGTGATCGTACGATCTTTTATCACATTTTAAAGAAAAATAATAAGTTGGCAAGATTTGGTAGAATGTGTGACACTGCTCGTGTAATGGTGGAAACCAGAAAACACACCACTTTTTCTTTGGTTTATCGATTATTTAAGCTAGAGTTGGTTTTACCAATTGCGATCGCAACTGTTGAAATATGATTTTTCTAAAATAAAGCTTATCAATGCTGGTTTGCACAAACAAATGGGTGATGAGTATTCGAACAGTGCTTTAATTTGTGCGGTCGAAAAAGAAACGTTTGATAAAATAAAAGAAGAGGGTGTAATAGTTCGATTTCAAGCTTTCAAAAACAGAGAAGGAGAAATTTTCACCCATCTGTTTATATAATTATAATTATTATCGTTTTTCTACTTTTGTTTTGTTTACATTGTATGAAATACGCTAAAAAAATTTAAATCTTACCCTTGATATTTGTGTCTAGATCCGGTACTGGTACGTACCATATCATATCAATCATATCGTATCATGATATCATACCATATTATATCATAATATACCAATATTATATTATATCATATATTATGATTGAGTTATCGTATCTTATTATATGTGTCACGTATCTAGTAACCCAACAACTATTTTATTAAAACAAAACTTTTAAAAGGTCATATGGCTCAAAAACTTCATAAATCTATGGTTGGATAAAAAGTAAATCAATTTTAAAATATTTGGTTCTATCACGTGTTAGTGATTTTAGTGTAATTAAGGATTAACTTGTTGATCAAGTTAATTGTAATACGAATCTAAATAAGTCGGGTGCGTAGTGCACACTTATTTGATCTTATTATAATTTATAATCCTATTGGTACTTAGGGGAGACACCCCTAAGTCATGGGGTTCCAAGGGGGCAACGCTCCCTTGGAGAGGGTCCGGGGGGCAGCGCCCCCGGTAGCGGGGTGCGCGGGGCGGTAGCCCCTGGTAGGGTCGGTCAGCTTGAAAATTTTTTATTTCGGACATATGTTTCTTTATTATAAACGTATTATTTAATTTTCGTTACAAAGTTTAATAAAATCAGAGGAGCGTATTTTTAGTTATTGGTTTAACTGTTATGTTAATTGTCATCCCTGTTTCCAAACCCTAATAATAACGTAGTTTGATCATATGATTTTCATCTGGTTCAAAAACTCTTTCAATCCCGTATCGGCGTATCCTGTCGACAGGTGAAGTTAGCCCTTGGTTCATAGAAACAATCAAGGGAAAATTCCTAAAATAAGCATTTATGAATACGTTTTTCAGATTTTAGTTGTCACTTCCAACAAATTCTCAAAATAGGTATTATAAACTAGTCGTGACGAATAGTTTATGATTACACATGAGTAGTTTGTATAACCAATTAAAACTTGCCACGTGTCGATAAACTAATCGTAACGACTAGTTTCACTAATCATCTACTCTTAATGATTAAATAAGTTTAAAGTCTCGTAATCAACGCCCACGAGTATATAAAAAATCTTTTAGTCGCGACGAGTAGATTTTAAAACTTTATGATCCACGAGTAGTTTATCAAACTAACCAAGACGTTGCGTCTGTTTACCAAATACATCGAACCGGTTAGTTTTACAAAATACTAACCGGAATGGTTAGTTTGATAGGTCAACTAGTCATTACGAGTAGATCTTGATAAACGACTAGTTTACATTCACCATACAAGTATTTTATTGGTAATTAACTCGTCTCGATAAGTTTACCTGGTAAACATTACGCATACGAGTAGTTATGTGTAGTTAACTCGTCGTGACTAGTTTACATTCCCGATACGAGTATTTTATTAGTAATTAACTCGTCCTAATAAGTTTACCTGATTTAGATTACCCATACGAGCAGTTTATATGCAGTTAACTCGTCGTGACTAGTTTACCTTGTTTACATTTCTATAAGAGTAGTTAATTAGTAAATAACTCGTATTTGTTAGTTTAACGTAACAATCTACTCGTCTCATTACTTTATAGTCTAAACTAGTCGTTACAAAGTCGTTTTGAAGTTATTGGGTTTATAAAAGTCATGTTCTTGTTGTTTTGAACCTGCACATCAATGGAGGAGGTAATTGATAATATTGTAGTTTGTTACGGCGGAAAGTGGGAAGAAACAAAAGGAGCTACTGAGTATGTTCCATTTGATTGTGGACGACAAGGTGTATCTCTATCTTTGAGGTTCGGTTATTGTGAGTTTATAGATTTTGTTACTAGTCGTTTTAAAATAGGTCATGTCAAACGATTATCTTATAAGTTCTGTAATTACTCATATCTGATGGATATACACGACGACTATGACATGACGCTTTTTTTTTCTAAAACGTGCTAAAGGAATACCAAATGAAGTCACAATGGGGTATCGAACCAACATACAAAACCACATCTAGATGCCTACGAACAATATATTGTGACATACTGACATCAAAACTAATAAAAATGAATAACTAAAAAAAAACTCACACTGGTGCAGCTATAAAATCTTATGCCAGGATTTGCTTTGGTCCAAGAAGTGCAAATCGTTGTAACAGAAACACAAGAACAAATAACCCTTCCATCATTGTGTCGGTGACGAAGTGATTTCGACAATTCATTTGACAACCTAGACATTTTCTACATTTGGTGTTTTTTCAACGATAATGGTTTGGTTGGAAAGTTAACTGGTAATGGATTATAGTAAACTAAACGAGTAATATACAAATTAGTATATAGTCGCGACTAGTTTATAGCATGATATTAGTCATGACGAGTTAACTACATATAAACTACTCGTATAGGTAATGTAAATCAGGAAAATTTATCTGGACGAGTTAATTACTAATAAAATACTCTTATCGGAATATAAAACTAGTCACGGCGAGTTAACTACATATAAACTAATCGTAAGCGTAATGTTTAGCAGGTAAACTTATCGAAACGAGTTAATTACCAATAAAATACTCGTATCGTGAATGTAAACTAGTCTTTGGTCAAGATCTACTCGTAACGACTTGTTGACCTATCAAACTAACCATTACGGTTAGTATTTTGTAAAACTAACCTGTTAGATGCATTTGGTAATCAAACGAATGGCCGTGGTTAGTTTGATAAACTACTCGTGACTAGTAAAGTTTTAGAATATACTCGTCGCGACTAAAGGATTTCTTATTTACTCGTGGGCGTTGATTACGAGGCTTTAAATTTATTTAATCGTTAAGAGTAGATGATTAGTGAAACTAGTCGTTATGATTAGTTTATCGACACGTGGCAAGTTTTAATTGGTTATACATACTACTCGTTTGTAATCATAAACTATTCGTCACGTCAAGTTTCTAATACCTATTTTGAGAATTTGTTGAAAATGACATCTAAAACCAGAAAAACGTATTCATAAACGCTTATTTTGGTAATTTTCCCAACAATCAATTATGTATGTGGGAACATTCTCAGTTCATGCCCTATAATCATGTGAGTGGGTTTTATAAATTATATGTATGATTATGAGTTATGAGTAGATGAAAGAAAAAATGTTATAGAGAAAACTTAAATTTGGGGTTACAATATTCGTACCGTATAATTTTTTAATATTTTATGACGAAAGTGACTGTGAGTGAAAGAGATGAAAATGTATACTATATAATAAACAAAAGTTTCTCAATATCATATAACATCACACAAGATAAATTGTGGGTCTTACTAACCACACCCCACACCCCCTTATATGCCATGGATAGTGCTATCCGTGGCATATAATGGTATTTTATAAAAAGACGTTTTTGTTTTCTTTTTATGTTTAATTTTATTTTACTTTTAATTTGATTTTATTTATTTTAATTATTGTTTTTTATTGTTGTTTTATATAAAAAGATTTTTTTGTTGATTTTCTTTATCAACAATTATAAAAATTATAACGAAACAATGTAAATAAACGATATATACATACACACAACCATTACAACAAGTTTGTACAAATAATAATAAAATCTATCTTAATGACAGTGTCACGAATGTCATCGTTGGCATCGTCGCTACCTATATATGAATCCCGGTCTATCACCGTCCTCGCACGCGCCCACGCCTGACATTCGGTGTGCTCGCTTCATGGTCAGAACGTGGTGGTGGTTTCTTGTGTTTTTTATTGTCTCGTAAATCCTAATATTTAACCATCGTATGTTAGCACGCTGATGACGTTGTCATTTATATTTATATATATATATATATATATATATATATATATATATATATATATAGGTTTAAGTTCAAGAAAGAAATCAAATTATTGCAAGAAATGAGAGAAATGAATATGAGCCACTAGTTTTATTTTAGGTTTTTAATTATTTAAAAATAAATAAAAAAGATGTAAATGCAACAATAAATGCACTCTTTCTCTCCAATTAATACAACTAATATAACCATAATAAATATCTCTAGTTAATATATCTAACTAATTTAACTATAATAATTAAAAAGATAAAAACACTACTTTAGTTTTATTTTTTATTTGCACATTCTTCATTTTATTCAACATAAATATAATTTATTCATATAATACTATATTTTTAATTATTAAAAAAATAATTTCCACTCAATATATTAGCATATATCAACGTATTTAAGTTCAATAAATATACAACATACACAAAGTTATATAACCTACACTTGTTTGAGCAATAAAAACGTACAACATATAAAAAGCATATAACTTACATATGTAATTCGACATCAACAATTATACAAACTACACAAAGATACACATACCCTACACATGCGTAGGTCATATGTTTTTCGTATGTAAGATATATATTTTTTATTCTTAGAACAAGTGTAGGTTATATGTTTTTGTGTAGGTTGTATATTTTTTATTGAAATTTAATGCAACCATGTGTAAGATAATTTTTTGTATTATTCATCACAGTGTAACTACGTGTTGATGGATATTGATATGTTGAATTTGAAGAAATTGGTTTTTAAAAGAAATTAATGTATGGATAAATTGTATTTGTGTAAGATAAAATTTTCGTGTGTAGGTTATATATTTTTTGTGTATAGGTTATATGTTTTCGTGTGCGTGTGTATTTTATTGATGATGAATTTTGTGTGTAGGTTAAATGTTTTTCGTGTGTAGGTTATATGTTGTCGTATTCTTGGAACAAGTGTAGATTATATGCTTTTGTGTAGGTTGTATGTTGTTTGTTGATATCAAATGCAAACACATGTAAAATTATTTTTTTTTTGTATTATTCATCATAATGTAAGTATGTGTTGATGGATATTATTATATTGAGTTGAAAGAAATTAGTTTTGGATAGAAAGAAATTTTAATGTATGAATAAATTATACTTGTGTAGGATAAAAATTCAAGAAACAAAAAGTAAGTTATAAAAATATATGAGTTCTTAATATTTTCTAATTATAGTAATTTAATTAGTTATATTAATTAAATATATAAGTATTATGGTTTATTAGTTATATTAATTGAAGAAATAGAATAATTAATAGTTTCTTTATTTAGCTTTAAGCATTTAAAACTTAAAACAAAACTAGTGGTCCATATTCATTTCTTACATTTCTTGCAATAATATCATTTAACTCTTGAACCATCCCCTATATATATATAGGTGTTAGATCATTTCAGAAGTTTTTTTACAGCGAGAAGTGCGAGAAGTGAATGTGTAACTCCATTAATCCCTAATTTCACTCCCTTTCTTATGTGTAGGTGTGTTGTGTAGGTTCATATGTATGTGTGTAGGTACGTATGTTTGTATATCTGTATGCATGTTTGTATGTGTGTAGGTACATAGGTTTGAATGTGGCTCGGTATATTTATATGTTTGTAGGTATGTTTGAATGTGTAATTAAGACATAAATACAACTAACCGACATATATGTATGTAACATCATATGAAAGAGAGTGAAATTGGAGATTAATGGAGTTATACATTCACTTCTCGCACTTCTCGCTGTATATATATATATATATATATATATATATATATATATATATATATATATATATTATTTGTACAAACTCGTTGTAATGATGGTGGTATTTGTGTTTTTTTATTATACAACATCGTCGTTATCCTAGCGACCGCGCTAACGCTCGATGTGCTAGCTTCATGGTCAGAGTGGTGGGGGTTTTTGTGTTTTTTTTTATCGTCACATAATCCTAAGATTTAAACATAATCTTAAGATTTAAACATCGTTTGTTAGCACGCTAGTGACACTGCCATTTAGATAGATTTCTACATTTTGTTATTATTTCTACAAACTTGTTGTAATTGTTGTGTGTATATGTATATTGTTTATTTACATTGCTTCGTTATAATTTTACAATTCTTGATAAAGAAGAGCAACAAAAATTTTTTTAATAAAACAACAAAATAAAAACAACAATCAAAATAAATAAAATTAAACTAAAACTAAAATAAACATTAAATATAAAAAGACAAAAAAACATGTCTTTTTTTAAAAAAAAATGCCACATATAGAGCTATATGCCACGATTAGACAAAAAACGCGTCATTTTAAAAAAACATATATATGCCAAGGATAGACCTCTAAGTGACGGTTAAGGTGGATTTCTAACCACACCTTTGGTATGGTTAGAAAAGCCCTAAACTTTTATAAAATTTTCTCACATCTCTCTTATTAAATTCATTTCTCTTTTTTATTAGTAGTTTTATATTTTACATTTTATCTTTTTAATATATTATTTTCTCATTTTTTAAATTATTTTTTTATTTAAAAATTTTAATACTAACATAAATATATTATATTAGTTATTAATAGTAAACTTTTATAAGTAACGATTTTTCACGTTAATTTAGATAAAATAATTAACTTTAAATTTCACATAAGAAAATTTTCACTTTATATTTATTTTGCAATATAGATTTAATAAAGGGTAGGCCAATCAATATAGATGATCGATTTTTTTAAACAACCCGTTTTCACGCATGGTAATATATGCATTTCATTATCTAAAGTTGAAAACAAAAACAAAATGAAACTACTAATTTTGATACGGGGTTAAAATTAAAAATAAAATTACAAATATTGTATACAAAAAAATTATTTAGAGATTTATGAATTTTTAATAAATTTTTATTTCTGTATTATGTAATGTGTAATTTATTCTACCATATATTACATTTTTATATCTTTTAAACATATTTTTTGTATTTCACATTGTGTTATTATTTAAATAAATTTATTTATTCTAAACACGGGTTTCTTAATGCCATATGTCAACACATATGAGTGATTATAACAAAATTTTCTCACATATCTCTCTCATCTTAAATATATATTTCTTTTTTTTATTAATAGTTTTATATTTTTTTTCTTTTTAATCTATTATTTTCCCTTTTAATAAGTATAGCCAGGTTTAAAAATTTTAGTACCAACATAAAAATATTATTTTGTTTTATATAAATATATTGTATTAGTTATTAATAATAAGCTTTTATATGTATTTTCACGTTGATTCAGATAAAAATAATTAATTCTGAATTTTAAAGAAGAAAATTTCCAAATGTTTATTTTGTAATGAAGGTTAATAAAAGCTAAGGCCTTAATTTTTTTTTAGACAACCGGTTTTACAGTTCTATGTTCCATTATTTATAGTTAACACATAAAAAAAGTGAAACTACTAATTTTAATATAAAAGATAAAGTTACAAATAAAATTACAAATATTGTATACAAAGAAATATTTAGAAATTTATGAATTTTCAACTTTTTATTTCCCTATTATGTATTGTGTAATTTATTCTACCATAAATTATATCTTTATATATGTTGAACAAGTTTTTTGTATTTCAGGTTGTGTTATCATTTAAATAAATTTATATATTCTAACTTGTAATCTGCATGGATACTTAACCTAATATAATAATAAATGTATAAAAAATATTATTCAATTGAATAAGAAAGAGTAAGGGCATTCTCATTCCTTGCTCTCTCTTCAAATCCAAAATTACATTAAAACCATTATATTTTTCTTTTTTTGTTCAACCAAATAATATTTTTTCTATGTGTTTATCATTATATTTTTATTTCATTCACTCACAATCACTTTCAAAATATATTAAAATTAAAAACTTATTAAATGATACAAGAACTTTTCAAATATACAAATCACTACGCTTTCTCATCTACTCATAACACCATAAATTATTCCATATATTATTAAACCCTCACTCACAAAATATAGTGGATGGATTGTGAATGCTCTTATATGGATATGGATAGAAAATTATCTAAGACGAAGAAGACGGTTGAAAACAGAACGATAGCAGCGTAGTGAAATCTTAAAAGTGAGTTCAACCATATCCTCCGATAGCGATGATTATATACCTCACTTTTTCAGTTGACACAAATAGCCCCTCCAATCCTTTTGAGCAGCTTCAAGAGTCCTCCAAATTCAGACTTCTTACAAAATGGGAACACAATACTTAAATATAATAATAACATAAAACGTTTACAATTGGATATAATTCTTTTAACACTCAATTCAGAAAGAACATATGAAATGACCCAAGTTTTGTACAAAAGAACATTATTCATGTAACAGGGATGGCATAACTATTGTTTTAAGTTTAAGTTATCATTTTTCTTGTAGAAAATTCTTTATATGTGATAAATTTAAAATTTAAATGAACTATATATCCATCTTATTTGTGATCCAACACATAGCCAATTGTAAGGCCCCGAACCCGGTAGCCCTACTTTAGCGTCGGATTTACTCATAAACACAGTTCTACCAATCAGAGTTTATTAAAACTTTTCGCGAAACATAAAACATCAATCATTTGTTACAAAACATTAAATCTTTTCTTTGATACCAAAACCCAAAACAGTATATTTAAACATCTTTACTTCTATCTTCGCATGCCAGCCGTTCAATCCAAGCCATGTGCCGTCCTCATACTAACGCTATAGTCAGCTCACCTGCGTGCATACTAAAAGTCAGCTACGCTGAGTGAGTTCTAGTTAATCAACAACTTATCATACAACCACTACATGCATCATATACATATCCGAAGATACGTAGTCCACTATCTAACCTGCTCACCTTACCACTTAGCCTCTTATTTACACCTACCACTTTGCCACTTTTCCACTTTAATAACGTATAACGTTATGTCACTTTGCCACTTTAATGACGTAGTCACGTATAGGCTTACCCTACCACGTACTATCGTCATGCCACTAACACTCTTACTAGACTCTTGCCACTTCTAACACGCTCTACCTCTACTTGTCTACAACACGCTTCATATCATTTACATAATAAGCAAGTCACATCATAGCATTCATACATAATAAGCAAGTCACATCATAGCATTCATACATACTAATAACCACTTGGCAATCACTATCCTTGGCGATACGTGCAATATCCGAAGATCGTTCACGTACCGACAAACATTATATAATAGCTACTTCGTATAACATCTATAGCATACACTTACCACTTAAGGTGAGTGTATTCACACTTCACATCGAGTATGCACACAGCCCCAAAAACATAACAAGGAAATGGGGCTAGAAACTCACCTGAATTTGGTTACTTCTTCTGCTACTGGTTATTCCTTCTCGAGCTGTGCGCGTCTAACTGTTTAATAATTGAATATCAAATACTACTCTAGCCATTCTCATTACTACTTAATTAGTCTTACGTGTCTAAGCCGATTTTACTTCATTGAATCATTACCCGGTTAGTTAATCTTTACTCGTTAATCCTTTAAGGGCATCTTTCATAAATTATCAAAGTCCAAGGGCTACTATGTAATTATCACATTCCTTTCTAAGTACAGGGTCCATTCTGTCATTATGCTAAACTTCTAGTTTAACTATAACCCTCAACGGACGGGGGTCCGGGGGCAGCGCCCCTGGAAGCGGGGTCTAGGGGCGGCAGCCCCTAGCAGGGTCCAAGGGGCAGAGCCCCTAGCTGGGGTCGAGCTGGAAAAAATTTATTTCCATTAACTGTCTTATCACATTTTCCACTAGGATTTGAAATTATTATTTTATTCACCATCTCATTCTCTATAACGAATTAAGTGTAATACGTTATCAGATCACACTCTAATTCGCTATCCATATCACATTCTGATTCGTTATCCATTCTTAGCTGATTCGTTAATCTAGTTCGTCATCTTCCATAACGAATTGGGCCTTAATGAATCAGTCCATAACGAAACAGTCCCTCTAACGAATCGCCCATCTAATTCGTTATCTTCTCTAACGAACTGGCTATAACGAATCAAGGTTAATTCGCTCCCTCAGGCGAATTAATTAGCGAATCACCTCTGGTTCGTTAGTCTTACGTTAGTAAACTAGGGTTAGGTCAGGGAATGTCAGAACATTCCCTGACATACCTTACCTCGTATTAACTTTTACGGCGCCTCCGCCGGAAAGCCGCCGGAAAACCGCGGATTGGCCGGAAAAACATATTCTAGCACCGTTTTCACCGTTTTTTTGTCCCGTTTGATCCAGATCTGAGCTAGGGTGACCCCTAAGCTCATCTTAGGTTCGGTTTATACCCGATTCCACCGGATCTCGTGACTTTAACGGTTTAACGGTGTCGGCTCCTCGTTCCGCAACTAGATCTAACGGTTTTGGACCTCTACAATATCATACTAACATTACCTCGGGTCAGAACTCGGTTCTCGTTCTTCTTCTTCTTGGTTTCGGCTTAGAGAGAGAATAAGATGAGAGAGAGAGTTAAGTGTGTGTTTTGGTGGTGTATGGAGTATGAGAAATGAATGATAATTGGTGATTTAAGGTTTATATAATTATGGATCATGGGCTTAGGCCCATGGTCCTTCCCTCTTTCCTTCATAACCCAAGTCCATAACCCATATCCATTACCCAACACTAGCCCGACCCATACCAACTCCTACTCTATTTATTATTTCCCAATAACCCGAGTAAACTTTCCCTCTATTATTAAATAATATAATTAATATTATTTTGAAAATTTCGGGATGTTACACCAATGTTGTTAGATTTCAAATTCAATTTCAGAAGGTTATGATGACCTTCTTAACATTAGTAAAAACCAATATAATTTATATAATTACAATTGTGGGGGTCAGTGGTGCAGTTGATTTGTACTCCATGCATTCTTTTTTTACCAAGACAATTACAAATGGGTTGCTGGGTTCTACATCAACGTGTAGCTCACCGGTTCTCCATCTAATAAACTTTTTCCACCAGATTCTATCACAGGTTTCTTTCTTTTTGTTTATCTTCTCCCTACTCTCTTAAATCTTCTTCTCTCTTCTCTGCCTTCTCACTAATATATTCTCTCCCTCTTTAAATCGTCAAAAACCACCACCAACGCCGTCCATCTTCGCCTGAGAGTTCCATCCATGGATCCGTTTTTGTAGTTTGTTGTGCGGTGTTTTTGTGGCTCCGATTGACTGCTTTATCTATTTGACATACATGTCAACAGCTTAATTAAATGCTTAACATAGTTATCTTCTAGTTCCAGCAAGATACTTTTACACTAATCTGTTTTTTTAGTGATTCATTAAAGGTCGGGTTTAATTAACTTTTAAGTGTGTGTGCCCAAACACTGCTGGCAACAAATTCGCACTCAATAAATACGTTGTCAACAGGTATGCTCAATTAGGTTTGTTGCAATCTGATATATAGCTTAATAGTTGACAAACTGTTAGTGCATTCATGCTTCGTTCATTGCCTTTGGTATCCTTTTACTTTGCAAAATGTTTCAAGTATTGCGTCCTTTTTATAAACCTAGGTGTACAGTCTTAAAACATCAAAAGAAGTCGCTGCATATATGACCCAAATAATTAATTCACATTTTCTCTACCATCTTTTGTAAGTTGTTTAATAACTAGCTGGCCTAATTTTTTAAATGAAAATCAATTTTACTTGCTTATATTAGTAAATTAAACAGCGCATCATCGTATCTGTAAAATGCATGTCACTATTGCATCTCTTTTACTTACTTTGCAACAGGCTTCAAAGGTTTGCACTAGAGGTTAGATATACCCATACACATATATGTATTTTTTTATAAAATTAATTATATTTATGTGTAGTGACACTTGACGTGGAGACGATAATTTACACAACTTGGGGTCATGCGTACATGAACGCTACGGATTTGGATTGTAAGGCCCCGTTACCGATGCCTCACATTTGGACGTTGGATTTACTCATAAACGCAGTTCTAATTATCAGAGTTAATAAAAACTTTGAACGGAATATAAAACGTTGAACCAATATATTACATATCCATCAATTCTTGTCTTATCAAACATTAAAATTATTTAAAAACGTAAAACATTGTCTTTTAATTAACATAACATAACATATCCTTGGGATGCCAGTATCTTCAATTCCATACCATGTGTTCCCACAGGCGAGCTGCTTCAATCTACTCACATGCGTGCATACTAAAATTCAGCTACGCAGAGTGAGTTCTAGTTAATCATACAACATACCATCATTTCACATACTTGCACACAAGCCCGAAGGTGTGTACATTATACATCCTTTGCTTTACATACATAACTATCCCTACTACTTAAAGAGGCTTCCGCTTTATAACCTCACAGATATTATTGGGGTCTGGTCCCCAACATCACATATATTATTAGGGTCTGGTCCCTACCATCACAGATATTATTAGGGTCTGGTCCCTTTTGTTTCGTGCAACTGTACTGTACCTGTCTTTACATACTTCCTTGAACAATACGTGCAACATCCGAAGATCGTTCACGTACTATCCATATATCATACATACATCATTCATACATTATATACACATCATGTATACCTCATTCATACATCATATATATATATATATATATATATATATATATATATATATATATATATATATATCGTTCATATCCTTATCTACCTCCTGGCGGTACGTGCAATATCCGAAGATCGTTCATACACCGTCAGGAAATCATCATACATAAGTCGTACTAGGCATACACTTACCATTTAAGGTAAGTGTATTAACTATCACATTGAGTATGCATACAGTCCCGAAAACATAACAAGGAATGGGGCTAGAAACTCACCTGGATCCGGTTTCTTTCTCTGTTATTCGTTATCCCTTTCTTTAATTGAGCTATGCTAACTGTATATGAGGTACACGTATCAATATTTGTCCTATTGTATTAGAGTACTTTTACTTAACTTAATAGGTTTTCGTTTCTTTTAACGTTCTAGTATTTTATCTTCCTAAGTCTTTACAATGCATACCCTCAAATGTATACACGTATACATGTACGGGTCGCCATGTATCAGGTCCCAATGTACCCGATTCTGAATGTAAGCGAACTTATATGTAAGCGAACCTACGTCAGGCGAACATATTGGTAAGCGAACATACGTCGGAGAACTTATATCAAGCGAACTTGGTCAGCAGGCGAACTTGTTAACAGGAGAACTTAACAACAAGCAAAATTATAGCCAGGGAACTTAGTCAGCAGGCGAACATGCTTGCAAGCGAACTTGCTTGCAGGCGAAGTTATACTGTAGCAGCTACGGGTTTGGTTTTAACCCCATAAATTTCTCTTTTTCAGCGTGAAATCCTTTGATATGATGTTAATTCTCGTAAACGTCCCCATGGCCATTTTTGGATAAAACGTGACCCGGAAACTCATAAAGTTCGGACCTTTAACCTTAAATATTCAAAACTGGATCTTAGGGTCTCCTTTAAATGAGCTGTAGATGTTTATGAATCCATTAAGTTCGTTTTAACATCAAGTTCATTTCTTTACGCTTCACTTAGACCCGATCTACTATTGTTCCACGTTTCAAGACTAAACGCTTTTAAAAACGTAAGCTTTAAGATCAAAACGTACCTTTATGTGTTTGTTTGGTCTCGTTTGGCTTGATTATGAACTCTAGATCTTGTATTTATCTTGTATAATAAAGATCTAATCACCAAATAATGTTCGTTTGGTCTTGTTTCTCTCCTCTTGCTCGCGTTCGAATATGATGGTGTAGGTGTGTGTGTTTTGAGTGTGTAGAGATTATGGAAGAAGGAAATGAGAGTTAGGGTTTTAGGATGATTTAAGGGGGTATTTATATCCCTTAAAGCCCATGGACCTAAGGCCCATTACCCTTTAATCCATCTTAATTAATCCAAGTCCATGATCTTTTCTTTATTAAACACTAGCTAATATTATTTAACACACGACAATTTAACACAATCTTCCTTTATTTAATATTATAATATTTAGGACGTTACAAGTCTTCCCCCTTAAAGAGGTTCGTCCCCGAAACCTAACAATTACATAAACAGTCTAGGGTAAAACTTGCGCATCTCATCCTCAGCTTCCCAAGTAGCATATGATCCTTTGCGATGTTTCCATATCACTTTCACCAAAGGTATAACCTTGTGACGAAGCTGCTTATCCTTGCGATCAACAATCTCTATCGGCTGTTCAATGTAGTTCAGCTGTTCATCAACCTCAATGTCCATCAATGGCATGTGAGACGTGTCATCAGCTAGACATTTTCCCAGATGGGAAACATGGATGGTTTAATGAATTCCTTCTAACTCATCGGGTAAATCCAGCTTGTAAGCTACTACACCCACGCGATCTATAATCTTAAACGGTCCAATGTATCTCGGACTCAACTTTCCTCTCTTCCTAAAACGAATAATCCCTTTCCAAGGCGAAACCTTGAGCATCACATTGTCACCAACATTAAACTTAATCGTTCGTCGCCACTTATCAGCATACGACTTCTGTCTGTCTTGAGCAGCTTTTATTCTTGCTTGAATCTGATCGAACTTTGAAGACGTTTCTTGAACCACTTCTAGGCTTCCTATTTCCTTTTGACCAATCTCCTCCCAACACACCGGGGTTCTACATCGTCTACCATAAAGCATTTCAAATGGTGGCATACCAATACTTGAATGGTAACTATTGTTATAGGAGGACTCTGCTAGATGCAGGTGATCATCCATACTACCACCAAAATCTAAAACACAAGTACGTAGCATATCCTTAAGGGTTTGGATCGTCCTTTCAGACTATCCATCGGTTTGAGGATGATACGCCGTACTAATGTTCAATCTCATCCCCATAGCTTCATGGAACTTTTTCCAAAACCTCGAAGTAAACCGTGTATCTCTATCAGACACGATCGATAACTATACACCATTCTTAGATACAACCTCTTTGATGAACAAACTTGCCAACGTTTCCGACGAGATCGCCTATCGTATGGGCAGAAAGTGAGCACTCTTGGTCAAACGGTCCACAATCACCCGGATGGTATCATGATGCTTAGCTGTACGAGGTAGCTTAGTTATAAATCCATGGTGATGTGTTCCCATTTCCACTCAGGTATCTCAAGCGGTTGCATTTTTCTATAAGGCTTATGATGTTCGTCTTTGACTTGTAAGCAAGTTAAGCACTTACTAACATAATCCACCACATCATTTCTCATTCCTGGCCACCAGTAATATCTTTTCAAATCTTGGTACATCTTCGTAGCTCCAGGATGAATTGAGTATCTTGATTTATGAGCTTCATCTAAGATTCGACCTCACCATGGCGTGGGATCCACATACGGTCAAACCTAGTCTTAACACCATGAGATTTTTCCATCAACTCATCTTGCTAGCCGTAAATTCTTTCCTTCTTCACTAACTTATCATCTACTAACACATCTAACTGCACTTTGATGATTTCTTCAAAAAGACTTGAATTCATAATCAGCTTGTATGACTTTACTGTTGCAAGGACTTCCTCATTTTTAAGACTTAACGCGTCGGTGACCACATTAGCTTTACCAGGATAGTATTTGATGTCGCAGTCGTAATCTTTAATCAACTCTAACCATCTTCTCTGTCTCATGTTTAATTCCTTCTGTTCTAATAAGTACTTTTAACTCTTATGATCTGTGTAAATGGTACACTTAGTACCATACAGATAATGCCTCCATATCTTAAGAGCATGCACTACAGCTGCTAGCTCTAAGTCATGTGTTGGATAAGTACTCTCGTGGACCTTCAACTATCTAGACGCGTATGCTTTTACTTTTCCTCGTTGCATCAACACGCAACCTAACCCACGACACAAAGCATCAGTACAAACAACCAAATCCTCGTCACCATCGGGTAAAGCAAGGATTGGAGCTTGTGTTAGTCTCTTCTTTAATTCCTCAAAAGCTTCCTCTTGGAACTTACCCCAACTGAATACCACCGTCTTTCGGATCATAGTGGTTAACGGTGCGGCTATCTTGGAGAAACCTTCGATATATCTCCTATAGTAGCCCGCTAAGCTCTATATATCAGTCGGGTTCTGTGGAGTCTTCGAGTTCGTTATCGCTTCAATCTTAGTTGGGTCCACGGTAATCCCCTCAGGATTAACCAGGTGACCTAGTAATTGCACTTCTCTTAACCAGAATGCATATTTTGAAAACTTAGCATACAACTTCTCTTCCTTCAGAGTCTCCAATACCTCCCTCAAATGCTTAGCATGATCAGACTCGTTCTTTGAATAAATCAATATATCATCAATGAAGACAATTACCGACTTATCCAACATCGGCTGACACACCCTATTCATCATGTCCGTAAACATTGCGGGGGCATTCGTTAGACCAAACGACATCACGAGAAATTCATATTGTCCATACCGCGTCCGAAACGTTGTCTTAGGGATGTCCGCCTCTTTCACTTTCAGCTGATGATAACTTGGTCTGAGATCTATTCGTGAGAACCAACTTGAACCTTGAAGTTGGTCAAACAGTGTTGGGTTTCTATAGAATTTATAAACTTAGTTAACCATTTAACTAGTCACAATTAAGGCGGAAGCGTGATATTTACAAACTAAACATATGAACAACCTAGTTTATTCATTTCAAGATTACCAATAATCTATTTACTAGAAACCCGAAGCAAGGATCAATGATACGGAATAACTAAACTATCAAAGCATATAAACACTTACAATCTTAACCCTTTAAGAGTTTGGTGGATGGTTGAAGAAGATGATGATGTGAATGCTAGACTTTCAAAGGAAAACCCTCAAACGGAATATACCCCGAGCCTCCAACACGCACCGAGCTATGCTAGGGAGCTCGAACACGAAAAACCCGACACCCGAGCTCCTTCTTCTCTTTTGGCCGTGAGCTAGAGAGAAAGAAAGAAGGGAGTTGTGTCTTGTTTTTGGTTACTTGAAAGTCATATGAATCTTGATTCTTCACATGCACACATAAGGGTAGGTTTTTATACAAGTCCACACTCCACCTTATGTCTTTGCATGTTAATCATTTTGACCAAGTTAGTGGGGTGTGGGGCCCACCCAAAACCGGCCCCAATATTATTATTATTTTTTTTTTCTTTTTATTTTATATATTTTATACTTTATAAAAATATATAAACACCCCATCTTTTATAAACCATTTTATAAAAGAATTCATAGTTAAATAATCATTCCAATAATAATTATTTGAATAAATAAATTAACCAATTAATTATTTAATACTTTCAAGTAATTATTCAGAAACCCGATTTTCTGAAAGTGTCGTGTTCTGTATTTGTCTTATAGATCTTATCTTAACAAATACATAATTGGTGTGTGTCTAACTCGTTATTGGGTATGACCCGACTTGGATCAAACATGACTAGCCACATTAACTTAATTATGTGTCTCGGGCATACGATATTCCAACAATCTCCCACTTGCACGAGACTCATAGGAAGTTAATGCTAATGGTGAATACCGCCTAACAACAGGTCACCACCCCTAGTGTGTTTGACTAAGTGCCATTCAATAACATCATCCCCTTCAAGTCCATACTTGATATGATATAGGTAAGTCTTATCATTACATCCCTTTGTTACTAGATGTCCTGTCAAATCGAAGAGACACAGAGTGATCATTCTCTCAATGATTTAACTTAACAGGCCTTAGACATCTAAACTCTCAACACATAAGAGGAACAAATCCCATCTTGACTGCATACATCCTTGTTGACATCTCGTATGATATCTGAGCTCTTTCTTTTACGTCATCGTGTTACCGAAAAACAAAGAAGAGAGTCAAGTTATCAGACTTGATGGAAAACCAGATCCAATATGCATCTCAGGTCAAAGGACACAATGATACTCGCCTTTACTCAAGGATTACTTATGATCAGTTGCACTAACTCCATGCAGTGATCCTTGAGAGCGGATCATGTCCAATATTTGTATCCCACAAATATCTATGAACCTTGGTGGCAAACCTATGCCTTATATTCATCACATGAATATCAACCAATCCGGGTTCATAATAGTCTTACCTTCATACTTGTTCCCACAAGCATGATCGACTACGGACGTTTAGAACAACATAAGTCATTCATGGATTAAACATGCAAATATAGAACATAACTCATTGAATAATTAAAACATAATTAATTTCATGAGATACCCATTACATTCGTTCTTATACAAACACTAAACACAGATTAAATCCACTCACTAGAATACCGAAGTCCTAATGCACAAACATGACCCTCATGTTTTGGCCTATCGAGGAGCTTCGTGAGTGGGTCCGCAATATTTTGATCGGTATGAACTTTGTGAATACATATCTTTCTTTTTTCAACTTCATCTCTTATGTAGTTGAATCTGCGCTCAATGTGCCTCGTTTTCTGATGAGCACGAGGTTCCTTGATCTGTGCAATAGCACCCTCATTGTCACAGAATATCTCTAGGGGCTCCTGAATGGAAGAGATAATCCCTAGATCCATGATGAACTTTTTCATCCATGCAGCTTCTTGGGCTGCCATTGAAGCGGCAATGTACTCAGATTCTGTAGTGGATAACGCGACAACATCCTGCTTCGAACTCTTCCAAGAGACAGCGCCTCCATTCAAAATGAAGACATATCCCGACTGTGACCGAGAATCATCTCGGTCAGTTTGGAAACTCGCATCCACGTAACCCTTTACGACGAGTTCCTCCTCACCAGACCCATATATTAAAAACATATCCTTAGTCCTTCTAAGATATTTTAATATATTCTTGACAGCCATCCAATGACTGTCACCTGGGTTATGCTGGTATCTACTCGTTAAGCTTAAAGCATACGAGACGTCCGGTCTGGTGCACATCATTGCATACATAATAGATCCTATTGCCGAAGCATAAGGAACATGCTTCATCCTATCCTGCTCTTCCTTAGAGCTAGGACTTTGGGATGAGCTCAACACGGTTCCTCTAGGAATAGGTACCAAACCTTTCTTGGAGTTTTCCATCCTGAACCTTTTCAGGATTTTATCAATGTACGCACTTTGATTGAGTCCGATCAATTTCCTTTGTCTATCCCTATAGACCTTTATTCCCAAGATATATGTCGCTTCTCCAAGATCCTTAATTGAGAAACGACTACTTAACCACGCTTTAACGTTTTCCATACTTGGTATATCATTTCCAAATAAAAGTATATCATCGACATACAAAATAAGGAACATGATTATACTCCCACTAGCCCATTTATACACACACGCCTCATCACTGTTTTGGACGAAACCAAACGCTTTGATTTCTTCATTAAAACGATGATTCCACATCCGTGATGCTTGTTTCAACCCGTAGATTGATTTCTTTAACTTACAAACTTTATCAGGATTAGATGGATCGACAAAACCTTCAGGCTGAACCATATGGACATCTTCCTCAAGATATCCATTTAGAAAAGCGGTCTTGACATCCATTTGCCATATCTCATAATCAAAATGAGCTGCAATGGCAAACAATATCCTGATCGACTTAAGCATCGCGACTGGCGAGAAGGTTTCATCATAATCAATCCCTTGAGTTTGCGTGAAACCTTTTGCGACAAGTCGAGCTTTGTAAGTATCTAAATTTCCATGCATATCGGTCTTCTTTTTGAAGACCCACTTACATCCAACCAGTTTGGAGTTAAGTGGACGATCAAACCAATTCCCAAACTTGATTATCGTGCATGGATTGCATCTCGGCGCTCATGGCTTCAAGCCACTTGTCACAATCAGGTTGTGACATAGCATCTTTGTAGGAGATCGGTTCATCCGAATCGACCAAGTAGCAATCATCCACAAGAAATCCATATCTCTTGGGAGGTTGACTAACCCTACTAGATCTGCGAGCAACGTGTGTATGATCAACCATTTGATCATCTTCAACATCCTCGTGTTGAAAGCTAGTATCGACCAACTGTGTATCATCCAGTGATTCTTGAACCTCTTCAAGTTCCACTCTCTTTTCACTAGGTCCTTCCATAAGGAACCTAGTTTCTAAGAAGTATCCTTTGCGTGAAACAAACACTCTTTGTTCACTAGGATCATAGAATATATATCCTATATCATCCTTTGGGTATCCTATGAAGACACACCTGATGGATCGAGCCTCAAGCTTATTTGGGGTGTCACGTTTAACATAAACTATGCATCCCCATACCCTTAAATATGAAAAGGATGGAACCTTTCCATGCCACACTTCATAGGGTATTCGATCCACCTTTTTGGTCGGGGCCATATTCAAAATACGAGCCGCTGTGAGTAGCGCATATCCCCAAAATGATGGCGGTAGTGAGCTTCGTGCCATCATTGATCGAACCATGTCCAACAGTGTTCGATTCCTCCTCTCGGATACTCCGTTATGTTGAGGAGTTCCAGGAGGAGTGAGCTGTGAAATAATTCCACAATCTCTAAGATGACTTTGAAAGGTATCACTTAGGTATTCGCCTCCTCTATCGGAGCGGAGTACCTTGATTGTTCGGTTGAGCTGATTTTGCACTTCATTTTGAAATTCTTTGAACATTTCAAAGGCTTCATGTTTGTGTTTCATTAGATAAACATACCCATATCGACTAAAATCGTCGGTAAAGGTAATGAAGTACCTTTCACTATTCCTACTAGTTGGCTTGAAAGGTCCGCATACATCCGTATGTATGATACCTAACAAATCCTTAGCCCTTTCATTTGTACCTTTGAAAGGCTCTTTGGTCATCTTGCCTTGAATACAAGATTCACACTCATCAAACGAACCTAACTCGTTTGTTTTCAAAAGACCTTTCTTTTGGAGAGTATTTATACGATTCTTGTTTATGTGTCCAAGGCGACAATGCCAAAAGTAGGAATCACTCAAACCCTTTTTGAGTCTTTTAGTAGAAGTTTGATATAATGAGCTATTTGAGGTATTATCATGAACCAATTCATAAATACCGTTGTTTGGTACAGCTTTAAAATAAAAGATACCATTAGATGACACATGCATTTCCGATCTTACAAATTTAAAGTCAAAGTTACATTGTCTAAGAAGGTGCACAGAAATAATGTTCCTAGTCAAACTAGGAGCATACAAAACATTTTTTAAAACAACTTCCAAACCACTTGGAAGTGATAAAGTGAAGTCTCCTCTAGCGACCACGTGTACTCTTGCACCGTTGCCCATGAAAAGATTCACTTCGCCCTTCTTTAAGTCTTCATTCTTTTTGAACCCCTGCAACCAATTGCAAATATGAGTTCCACATCCAGTATCCAATACCCATGTGTTAGAAGAAATAAGATTTAGCTCAACATTAATCATAAAGACATTACCCGAGGTATGCGCCGCATTCCTCTTGTCTTTTAGCTCTTTTAGGTAGACCGGGCAATTGCGTTTCCAGTGTCCGGTCTCCCCACAACCAAAACAAGGATCATCCTTATGACCCCTCGGTTCCATAACCTTTTGTTTCTTTGCCATAACCGGTGATTTGCCCTTACCCTTAAGATGCATAGGGGGACCCTTTCTTTTTGCTACCTTAGCCTTAAGATTGGGTTGAGATCGATTCTTGGATCTACCTTCATTGATCGCAAACACGGGTAAAACCCTTTTGCCCATGCTCGCCTCGGCTGTTTTAAGCATTGAGTGAAGTTCTCCAATGGTTTTGTCCCACCCGTTCATGTTATAATTTAACACGAAAGTGTCGAACCTTTTCGACAAAGAGTTAAGGATCAAATCCGTTGCTAGCTCTTTTGAGATGGGACAATTGAGCTTGGCGAGGCGATCAATGTAACTTTTCATCTTAAGTACATAAGTTGAAACTGGTTGATTATCATCCATTCTACATGCATGCAAGGCTCGAACCGTTTCGAACCTTTCCACTCTCGATTGCTTAAGGAACATTTCCTTAAGTTGAGTAATCATGTCGTACGCATTATGGTTTTCGAAATCCTTTTGGATTTCGGGAACCATAGTCGCCAACATGAGGCATGATACTTGAATGGAATCTTCCGTGAGTTTGACCCAATTCATGTATTCGACCTCAGTTCCCTCTTCCGGTTCTTCGGGGATAGGTGTTTCCAAAACATGATATAATTTTTCTTGTTTTAGAACAATCCTTAAATTTCGGAACCAATCCGAAAAGTTATTGTGGTTAAGACGGTCTTTAGCGAGAATAGATCGGAGAGATACGTTTTGGACGTTAGGGATTATGTTGTCGTCGACGTGTGCGGCCATCTGCAGAATTTTAATTAAGTTCATTTTAGTGTTTTACCTTTTAATTATTAATACCCTTTTTATATATGCAAATATAATTAATAATTAAAATCTAGAATCCAACGATAAACCCGACTCCGGTTAGGTGACCTTTTTCCCATTGTCGGTTTATCAAGGTAGTTATTCATAACAATTGCAAACCCTTTTGCAACTTCTAGAATTTATGGGACCGGTTCGAAATCATATTTCGTGTTGGCATGTTTATCCCATCAACACCTATTAGACCCCATGCTTGGGTGACCCTCTTCACATGGTTCTAATTTAAGTCGTCCTACTTGTATCAACTTGTAATATTAACATACAAACGGTTAGGTGACCTTTTTCCCATTTTATGCCAATATTACCTCAACATGTTAATTTACTCTATGCGGTTAGGTGACCTTTTTCCCACTAAGAGCTTATTAATATGTTAAGTGTTATACAAAAGGATGGTGTTTAACTTATTATCCTTAAATTTAAAAAAAAAAAGGGATTTTTAGTTTTAATAATTCTAGTTGTAAAACTTTAAATCATGTTCTAACATGCATTTAGTAACATGATATTTTGAAACCATTTTCAAAATTCTAATTTATAATAAAGCCATTTTATTATGGGCGTGAGACGGCTAGTTAATAAATCCATTTTATTAAACTATGTGTCACGTAATTACCGATAATTATTAGAACCCGTTTTATGCTTTGTTAATTAATTCTATGTGACGAAGTTGATATCCTAATATCTAACAACCACACAATCAAACAATCAATTAACAAGCATACACAATTATACTAGACACGAGCCACTAAGTTAGACCACACTTGTTAGCCGAAACAAGTGTGTGTCTTAGGTCCGATCCTAAGGGACACATGACACATGGATGTTGTAGCTCCCACTCGATCCCGCATCCAAATGCTTCGAGCATCTTCTTCAACCTTGTTGTGATCCATTGGGCTTGAACTTGGGCCTTAGCTTCCATAAGCTTCCACTTGGGCTCAATTGGTGGGCTTAGGTCCTTTTGGGCTTGAATCCCTTAATGGGCTTGTGAAACCCATTATCACCATACCCGGCCCAATTAGGCCCAAACTTCCAATTTTGCAATCTTCTTTAATTTTACAAAATCAAATGTCCTAATACATTTTTTTCTATAAAATAAAGAAATTACAAATAACCTATTTATTACATACCCATATGAATAAATAATTACAAAATTACAAAAATTGCCCATAATTAATTATTACAAACCGAAACTTGAATAATTAACTACAATCACAACATCAACCACAAATAAACATCCACTTTGGTCTACGGCTCGGTCTAGTTTTAACAAACATAACCCGTTATGTTTTAGGAACCCGTTCCAAAACCCCTTGACTTTATCGGGCCTAGCCCAACCCATTTGGGCTTGACCCAATAACTAGATTATGGGCTTCGGCCCACATGTGCAAAACACATGGGCTTCGGCCCAATTAACCAAAAATGGGCTTCGGCCCATATAGCCTTTTCCCTTTTATTTCCGGTTAGCCCAATAACCATATTCAAGTGGGCTTCGGCCCAAATTCACCCGAATTGGGCTTCGGCCCATTAACTCGGTTTTTTTTTTTTTTTTTGAACAAAGCCAAAAACAATAACAAGATTAAATACAAAAAAAATCATGCATGTTAATTTTTTGTATAAAATCTTTCAAGGGGAAAAATATAAAACCGAGAACCCGAAGCTTAGTTTCCCGTATCCCGGCTCTGATACCATTTGTTGGGTTTCTATAGAATTTATAAACTTAGTTAACCATTTAACTAGTCACAATTAAGGCGGAAGCGTGATATTTACAAACTAAACATATGAACAACCTAGTTTATTCATTTCAAGATTACCAATAATCTATTTACTAGAAACCCGAAGCAAGGATCAAATGATACGGAATAACTAAACTATCAAAGCATATAAACACTTACAATCTTAACCCTTTAAGAGTTTGGTGGATGGTTGAAGAAGATGATGATGTGAATGCTAGACTTTCAAAGGAAAACCCTCAAACGGAATATACCCCGAGCCTCCAACACGCACCGAGCTATGCTAGGGAGCTCGAACACGAAAAACCCGACACCCGAGCTCCTTCTTCTCTTTTGGCCGTGAGCTAGAGAGAAAGAAAGAAGGGAGTTGTGTCTTGTTTTTGGTTACTTGAAAGTCATATGAATCTTGATTCTTCACATGCACACATAAGGGTAGGTTTTTATACAAGTCCACACTCCACCTTATGTCTTTGCATGTTAATCATTTTGACCAAGTTAGTGGGGTGTGGGGCCCACCCAAAACCGGCCCCAATATTATTATTATTTTTTTTTTTCTTTTTATTTTATATATTTTATACTTTATAAAAATATATAAACACCCCATCTTTTATAAACCATTTTATAAAAGAATTCATAGTTAAATAATCATTCCAATAATAATTATTTGAATAAATAAATTAACCAATTAATTATTTAATACTTTCAAGTAATTATTCAGAAACCCGATTTTCTGAAAGTGTCGTGTTCTGTATTTGTCTTATAGATCTTATCTTAACAAATACATAATTGGTGTGTGTCTAACTCGTTATTGGGTATGACCCGACTTGGATCAAACATGACTAGCCACATTAACTTAATTATGTGTCTCGGGCATACGATATTCCAACAAACAGATCATCAATCCTTGGCAGGATATCTATTCTTTACCATAAGCTTATTCAACTCGCGTTAGTCTATGCACATTCTCATACTTCCATCCTTCTTCTTCACGAATAACACTGGTGCGCCCCACGGGGAACACTTGGTCTAATAAAACCCTTGTCGAGGAGTTCCTGCAGTTGGGACATCAATTCTTTCATCTTGGACGGTGCTAGACGGTAAGGCACTTTTGCGACGAGTTGGAATCCTGGTACTAAATCTATCTGAAATTCTATCTCTCGCTCCGGTAGCAACCCCGGAAGATCCTCAGGGAATACTTCTGGGAAGTCGCGCACGATAGGAACATCTTTCAATTCTTTCGTCTCGGCCGTAGCGTTGACAACATACGCCAGGTAGGCACCACACCCTCCTCTTAATAACCCTTCGGCTTTATCATCGAAATGACGTTAAGCCCTGAACTTTCCTTATCACCATAAACTGTCACCCCGCTACCATCCAAGGATTTTAATTTTATTATCCTACTCTAACACGCTATCTGAGTTTCATATTCAGACAGCCAATCCATTCCCAAAACTACATCGAACCCTCCCAAGGTCATAACATACAACGTAACAGGGAATTCATACCCTTCTAACTCTATCGTACAGTCCTTAACCATTTTTGTTATTTTAACTGAAGTGTAACTAGCGGTTTCATCGATAAAGGTTTCAGACACTTGGAAACATTTCATTTTAGCTAGTTTACTAAATGTCGTAGCTTCAAAACTTCTATTCGCACCCGAATCAAATAATACGGAAGCAGAAATACCGTTTACTAAGAACATACCAGTCACAACATCAGGAATCTGCCTAGCTTGTTCCTGGGTCAGCATGTAGGCTCTAGTCCTACGCCTAGCTTGGTTAGCATCTTTCTTCCCACTACCTCCAGCCTCACCATCGGTGCACTCTCTCTCCATATGGCCCGTCCTGCCACATTTGTAACATGTTGGATTCGCACTGCACTCATTGTCATAATGCTCTACCTTCCCACACTTATAACACGCATTAGACCCCATCCGGCATTCTCCACCATGAGCTTTTCCACATTTGTTACAAACATCAGATTTCCTACTCCACTTACAATCACCACCATGCATCTTTCCGCAGGACTTACACGATCTCTTCTCCCACACTTTCTGCTTCTTATCCTTGGAGTTCCACAACTGAATACCGGGTCGTTTGACATTGACCCACTTCTTATCTTTCTTCTCTTCTTCCACCACAATATCATCCGCAGCCAGGTTTGCATAAACCATCTCTGCGAGCTTGACAGCAGAGTCAAAGGTAGCAGGTTTACTCGTCCTGGCTAGCGTGCGGACCTTCTGTGGCAATCCTCTCACATAACACTTGATTCTCTTAGCCTCCATGTTAACCATATCGGGTACCAACCTAGACATTCGGTTGAACTCAGTATTATACTCACGATGTGTCATCGTTCCAGCTTTCAAGTTCAGAAACTTCATCTCCGCCCTCTCAACCTCGGCGTCAGCATTGAACATCTTCATCACTAACTCCTTCAGATCCTCCCACTTCATTGCCTTGATCTCCTCCGAACTCTTCCTCTGCTCAACCGATTCCCATCGGTACATTGCTTCTTCACCGAATGACTGAGTAGCGTAACCCACAACTTGGTCGGGACGGCACTCGCTAATGCGGATAATTTTATCCATGGCGGTTATCCACTGAAGATTAGCGATTGCGTCTCCCAAACCAGTCAGCTTCGGCGGGTCATATCCCTTGAAGGACTTATAGTTGCACCCACCTCGGCCTCTTTTCCTATCACTGGCTTTCACAGACTTAACCCCACTTGAGGCCTCCCTCTCTTCTTCCTCATCTCTCATACCATCACCACCCGCCCCTTCAGCAGTTCTTTCACGGCTTCCAGCAGACCCTCCAGGAGTCATATTCTTCACAGCAGTGGCTACATCTTGAACAATAGCAGCTTGAATCACGGGATCCAGTTGAACCTCTTCGTTGTTGTTGTTCAGGTTTCTTACCACTGCACTTCCCTCATCTCCGGTGTTGGAAGCTTTCTCAACCGAAGGTTGCTGGACACGACGAGGCCTGCCACGTCGGCCAGTGCGACCTCCCGCTCCCACATTTCCTTCCGTTCCAGCCATCGTATTCTAAAAAGGGAAAAACACAAACATCATCACTCAAGGAACTATTTAGTACAATGAGAGTAAGGCTGACAGGTAATAACAGTGTCCAGATGTGATAAGTTGATCACGTTACTTTCCGTGTCCTATACACATCCCCTTGTGAGTCTATTTGTGCTGGTTCTACTATAAACAGTTAATCAATCAAGGAAATCAATCAATTAATCTTATCTCTAATATTAAGATACATCATTCAACCATACCTTTACCTTTACTGAGGTTGCTTGAGTGACACATGACATTCTTGAACTGGCGTCTTCTTTCTCTTTTAACTTAAATCTCATTCTCTGTTCGAGTCTAAGCATGTAGGATGCTTAAATCTCTCGAACTATTCTCTAATACCAACTTGTAAGGCCACGTTACCGGTGCCTCACATTTGGACGTTGGATTTACTCATAAACGCAGTTCTAATTATCAGAGTTAATAAAAACATTGATCGCGGAATATAAAACGTCGAACCAATATATTACATACCCATCAATTCTTGTCTTATCACACAGTCAAATTATTTAAAAACGTAAAACATTGTCTTTTAATTAACATAGCATAACATATCCTTGGGATGCCAGTATCTTCAATTCCATGCTATATGTTCCCCTCAGGTGAGCTGCTTTAATCTACTCACCTGTGTGCATACTAAAATTCAGCTACGCAGAGTGAGCTCTAGTTAATCATACAACATACCAACATTTCACATACTTGCACACAAGCCTGAAGGTGTGTACATTATACATCCTTTGCTTTAAATACATAACTATCCCTACTACTTAAAGAGCCTTCCGCTCTAAAACCTCACAGATATTATTAGGGTCTGGTCCCCAACATCACATATATTATTAGGATCTGGTCCCTACCATCACAGATATTATTAGGGACTGGTCCCTACCATCACAGATATTGTTAGGGTCTGGTCCCTACCATCATAGATATTATTAGGGTCTGGTCCCTACCATCACATATATTATTAGGGCCTCGTCCCTTTTGTTTCGTGCAATTGTACTGTACCTGTCTTTACATACTTCCTTGAACAATACGTGCAACATCCAAAGATCGTTCACGTACTATCCATATATCATACATACATCATTCATACATTATATACACATCATACATACCTCATTCATACATCATATATATATATATATATATATATATATATATATATATATATATATATATATATCGTTCATATCCTTATCTACCTTCTGGCGGTACGTGCAATATCTGAAGATCGTTCATGCACCGTCAGGAAATCATCATACATAAGTCGTACTAGGCATACACTTACCATTTAAGGTAAGTGTATTAACTATCACATCGAGTATGCACAAAGCCCTGAAAACATAACAAGGAATGGGGCTAGAAACTCACCTAGATCCTGTTTCTTTCTCCGTTAATCATTATCCCTTTCTTTAATTGAGCTCTGCTAACTGTATATGAGGTACACGTATCAATATTTGTCATATTGTATTAGATTACTTTTACTTAACTTAATAGGTTTTCGTTTCTTTTAACGTTCTAGTATTTTATCTTCCTAAGTCTTTACAATGCATACCCTCAAATGTATACACGTATACATGTACGGGTCACCATGTATCAGGGTCCCAATGTACCTGATTCTGAATGTAAGCAAACTTACATGTAAGCGAACCTACGTCAGGCGAACATATAGGTAAGCGAACATACGTCAGGCGAACTTATATCAAGCGAACTTGGTCAGCTGGCGAACTTGTTAACAGGCGAGCTTAACAACAAGCAAAATTATAGCCAGCGAACTTAGTCAGCAGGCAAACAAGCTTGCAAGCGAACTTGCTTGCAGGCGAAGTTATACAGTAGCAGGTACGGGTTTGGTTTTAACCCCATAAACGTCTCTGTTTTAGCGCGAAATCCTTTGATATGATGTTAATAATATCCGTAAACGTCCCCATGGCCATTTTTGGATAAAACGCGACCAGGAAACTCATAAATATCGGACCTTTAACCTTAAATATTCAAAACTAGATTTTAGGGTCTCCTTTTAACGAGTCGTAGATGTTTATGAATCCATTAAGTTTGTTTTAACATCAAGTTCATTTCTTTACGTTTCACTTAGACCCGATCTACTATTGTTCCACGTTTCAAGACTAAACGCTTATAAAAATATAAGCTTTAAGATCAAAACGTACCTTTATGTGTTCGTTTGGTCTCGTTCGGCTTGATTATGATCTCTAGATCTTGTATTTATCTTGTATAATAAAGATCTAATCACCAACTAGTGTTCGTTTGGTCTCGTTTCTCTCCTCTTGCACGTGGCCCCATATGGTGGTGTAGGTGTGTGTGTTTTGAGTGTGTAGAGATTATGGTAGATGGAAATGAGAGTTAGGGTTTTAGGAGGCTTAAGGGGGTATTTTTATCCCTTAAAGCCCATGGACCTTAGGTCCATTACCCTTTAATCCATCTTAATTAATCCAAGTCCATGATATTTTCTTTATTAAACACTAGCTAATATTATTTAACACACGACAATTTAACACAATCTTCCTTTATTAAATATTATAATATTTAGAACGTTACAAGGATCTTGCAGAAGTTGGTATTAAGAAAGCACTCGAGGTAAATCCAACTTTTTTTGACCTTGTTTTAATAAAGTTAATAGTATTAACGTGTATTGACAGTTGACGGAAACGCTAATTTGCACAGGTATTAGAACTCAATAGCACAAACCTAAAGGCTTTGTAACAAAGGGCTCAAATGTAGACATGTACTGGAACAGGAAAACTGGCCCTGCTTTAAGGTGTCCAACCTCACATCAGAGCTGTCCATTTAACTATCAATGTTGAAATTGTCTTATGCAATTAGATTTTTGTTAAACTGATATGGTTCTTTTGAGTTACCTGTTCGCAATGCATGTTTCCTCACAAGTTGGATAATAGGTCGGTCAGTTTACTTTTAGTTTGTCATCTCACAAATCCGCCGCAACATGTGGGTTAATAGCACACAATGCACGTCTCTTTTTTCACGGAGCCATTGCGGGGGTTTAAAAATCTAGTATAATACAAGTTGGGGGAGTTAAAATTTAAATTTTTCAATAAAATAACAATATAATTATTATATTATGTAATATCTATTTGTATCATGTCAAATAAAATCATTACATCATTTGAAATCATAGATCATATATTCAATCATATTATGCATCATATAATGAGTTATTAAATCTTATTATAGCATATCATATTATGTCACACACAGCAAACAAAACACAAGTGGTGTGATGGAAGGTGAGTATTCATGAGCCGAATTCAAGCTTTAGATATATAGATCGAAACAAGCCGAGCTCGAGCCTTATCTATGACTAGAGATCATTGGTCGCATACTTGGTGTATGGGATGAATCATTGCCATTCGTAAATGGTTTATTTCTAACAAAAGGTTTCCAGTAGATAATCTAACTGAAAATTTACACTTGGGAACACTGCTATTTGTGGGGTTGTACACTTATTGATGATATACGTTGATTGCTTGAAGATGAAATTCTAGCAAAATAATCACGACTTCTAAAGAGGAAACACGATGATATTAAAATCTAGATGTAAAGAAAGTATATAATATAAAGCTTGATAATATTTCATTCATATACATTTCCACACATTGACCTATAATTATAGTTGTCAAACCGGTAATTTACTTCACTCTGGTTGCAATTCTTTATTAAAATTAAGATAAAGTATGAACTTATAAAGTATAAACTTATAACTTTTGAAATCCCAAATACGATATCTAGATCAATTTCAAGTTCAGATATACAAATCTACCTATACTGTTTGATTGAATTGAAACAACACCTACCCTTTTAATTTTTTCATTTTGACACAGATCATAGAAGATTACTATTTGGTTGAGTTGAACCTAGAGGATAAACTACATATTGTCAAATGGAGAATAGAAACACAACTAAAAACTCATTATGATAATAATTTGTAAGGCCTTGTTACCGGTGTCCTACTTTGGACGTTGGATTAACTCATAAACACAGTTATACTAATCAGAGTTTATTAACACTACACGCGGAATATAAAACTTTCATAAACATTACATAATAATTCATAACATGTCTTAAAACATTCATCTTGTCTTTCAAAATCAAAACATAACAGGTCTTCAGATGCTAGACTCTTATTCTTCTGCCATGTATCCTCGCTCAAGCCAGCTGTCTCATTCTACTCACCTGCGTGCATACTAAAAGTCAGCTATGCTGAGTGAGTTCTAGTTAATCATACAACATACAATCAGTTCACATACTTTCACACATGCCGAAGGTGTGTACATCATTCAAACTTTACTTTACATACATAACTATCCATACTACATAAAGAGCCTTCCGCTCTATAACCACACAGATATTATAAGGGTCTGGTCCCAACATCACAGATATTATTAGGCTCTGGTCCCTACTCTCACAAATATTATTAGGGTCTGTTCCCTATCCTCACAGATATTATTAGAGTCTGGTCCTATCCTCACAGTTATTATTAGGGCCGGTCCCCATCCTCACATATATTATTAGGGTCTGGTCCCTTTGTTTCGTGCAACTGTACCATACCTGTCTTTACGTACTTTCCATGACAAAACGTGCAATATCCGAAGATCATTCATGTATCATCAACACATACATACATTATTCATAAATCATATATATTCATACATACATCATTCATACATCATATATATCAATCATATCTTTAACTTCCACCTGACAGTATATGCAACATTCGAAGATCGTTCATGCACCGTCAAGCAATCATCATACATAAATCATACAAGGCATACACTTACCACTTAAAGTAAGTGTATTAACTAACACATCGAGTATGCACACAGCCCCGAAAACATAACAAGGAAGTGGGGCTAGAAACTCACCTGAACGCGGTTACGTTCACCGTTAATAGTTATTCCCTTTTTTAGCTGTGCGCGACTAACTGTATAACAATTTCACATATCAATTATTTATAGCTACCCATATAGTACTTCTAGTTTAATTATAACCCTCAATGAATGGGGTCCGGGGGCAGCGCCCCTTGCAGCGGGGTTTTCCCCTAGCGGGGTCCAAGGGGCTGCGCTAAATTAATAAGGTTTCATGATAATGTTTTATTGTTAACCTCTCAATCCTTTAAGGTATCTTCTATAAATTAATAAGGTACAAGGGCTATTTTGTAATTAAATCATTCTTCTTTAAGTCCAGGGACTGTTATGTCATTCCATTAAACTTCTAGTTCGTTACTTGGCTCTTTAATGAATTGGTTTGTCATAACGAACTGGTCCTTGTAACGAATTGAACCCACTGACGAACTGGTCCTTTAAACGAATTGGACCTTATAACGAACTGGTCATTTGACGAATCAGTCCATATAACAAATCAGTCCACGTAAAGAATTGGACTTACTAATTCGTTATCTGAGTTAACGAATGGTCATAGCGAATCAGGGGTAATTTGTTATCTTTTCCATAGCGAACTGAGACGCGAACTAAGGGCTAATTTGTTAAGCTTCCTTTAACGAACCACTTGGCGAATCACCCCTAGTTCGTTAACTCCCCGTTAACGAATTAGGGTTAGGTCAGAGAATAATCTCCTCGTACGCCGTTTTCCGGCGCCGCCGTTGCCGGAAAAACCGCGAGTTCGCCAGAAAAACGAGATCTCACTCGTTTTCCACCGTTTTTCACCGTTTTTTGTGCTGTTCGATCCAGATCTGGGCTAGGGTGACCCCTAAGCTCATCTTAGGTTCGGTTTATACCCGATTCCACCCAGATCTCATGACTTTAACGATTTAACGGTGTCGGCTCGTCGTTTTGTGATTAGATCTAACGGGTTTGAGTTCATACAACATCATACTTTCATTACCTCAGGTTGATGCTTGGTTTCTTGGAGATTTCGGCTAGAGAGAAACTAGAGAGAGAGAGAGAGCGCTTAAGTGTGTGTTTTGGTGGTGTATGGAATATGTGTGAAATGAATGATTAAATGGGTAATTAAGGCTTATATAATTATGGATCATGGGCTTAAGCCCATGGTCTTTCCCTCTTTCCTTCACAACCCAAGTCCATAACCCATATCCATTTAACCCAACACTAGCCCGACTCATAATAACTCATATTTTCATTTATTAACCGAAACTAGAAAAACGGGATGTTACATAATTATAATGTATGAACAAAGGAAATAATACGAAAGATTAAAGCAAGTAGAGCAAAAGATGTTAACCTTGCAAAGAAATGTGAAATTACATAACATGGTGTGAAAATTCTTGTGATAAACTAAATGTATATATACAGAGGTAATATGATTAATAGTTTTTAGTTAAATAAAAGTGAAATGTTAACATAAATTACAGACACAATAATATGTTTAATATAATTTTGAAATTTGAAACATATGGAAATACGAAACAAAAATAGCAAAGTTAAATTCTCAAACGGTTTTAAATGTTAAAATTTATTTGATATTGATTTGATTTAAGATATAATCTATATAATTAATTACCAAACTATTTTAAATGTGAAAATTTATGTCATATTGATTCGATTAAAATATATATCTATCCATTTAAATCTGAAAGAATTGAATGAAATTAGAGCAATTAAAGAATATACCATACATACCATTTAAAATCGTTTGAATAATGAAATTGGAGAAATTAAAGTATATACCATATTTATCATTTAAAACCATTTAACAATTTTAATTATTTACTTTTGAATTAATTAATTGCCAAGAAAATATGAGAAATATTAGTATGTATGGAAGGAAACTATAGTGATGGACCAATATGAATATGTCATGTGTCCAAAAAGCATATTGCTTTAATAATAAAGGTAGACGTTTTAGTTAATATGCTATTAAAGTTAAAGCAGTTGGTCAAAACCAATGGGGTGGTAGCTGAATGGCAAAAGCAAAACCTTTAAACACACATGAGTTTGAGAAGATGTGCTCACCTACAACAAAGATTAAAAGAAAATTTGTTGCTCAAAAAAAAAGAAAAAAGAAGGTCAAATGGTTGCTTGTTTAATTAATCATTTTTTTAGGACTTGGGAGAAAGTGGGGTTGGTTGGTGAATTAGTCCACACTAGTTCGTTACCTTTTGTCATCAACAATTCAACACCTCATCAAATTGAATTTAAATTCTAACCACATTTGATATGTGATGAATTGAAAAAAGAAAAAAAAAGATGTAAGTGGTTGATTAATCAGTTTAGTGAAGAGTTAATAGCAAAAGGGTTAGTAAGCTAATTCAAAACTAGATTGTAGTTACAGGTCATACAACAGTTTATAAAACCATAACTGCTTTTTGTACGCCAATATGACTTGATATGGTAAATGTATTATGATTTGATATTGTTGATTTAACATGAAAGAACACTAAATGCTATATATAATTAGCTAGCATAAGATACAATATTTAATAATGGGATGATTTTATACGATATGATCCGATTTGAAATGATTTAACGATATTATTTGACATGATACTGTAAAATATTATAAGACATCATATGTAAATAAAATTATTATTGTTAGTTTGTTAAAGAAAATGAATTGCTGTTAAATATCACAAAAGTTGTATATGTTGGGTTTCTATGGATATTTTAAACTTAGTTAACCATTTAACTAGTCATTAATTAAGGCGGAAGCGTGAAAATCACAAACTTAAACATATGTATCCATATGTATATATATATATTACAAGTTTATATGATATGTGTTCATGAACAACCTAGTTTATTCATGTCATAAGATTACCAATAATCTATATATTAGAAACCCGAGGCAAGGATCAAATAATACGGAAAAAACTAAACTATCAAAGCTATAAACACTTACATTCTTAACCCTTTAAGAGTGTAGTTGAAGTTGAAGAAGATGATGATGTTTCTTGGCTAGCTTTCAAGGAGAAAACCTCAAATGGTTCGTACCCCGAGCCTCCAATACACACCAAGCTATGTTAGGGAGCTTGAACACGAGAAACCGAGACCCGAACCTTTTCTTTTCTTGACTTCGGCCGAACCAAAAACAAGAAGGAAAGAGAGTGGTATATCTTTGAAAGTGTGTTGAACCATTCTTATATATATGAGATCATATCTCAATCAAATCTATGGTTAGGTTCATTTTTGGTCAAGTAAACTTTACTCAATCTCCAACAAAACTTTACCAACTTTGACCAAGTGTATGGAGTGTGTGTGTGTGACTCATGTTTAAATGATATATTTTATACTTTATAAAATATATAAACACCCCATCTTTTATAAACCATTTTATAAAAGAACACATGTCTAAATAATCATTCCAATAATAATTATTTGAATAAATAAATTAACCAATTAATTTATTTAACACTTTCAAGTAATTATTCAGAAACCCGATTTCTGAATGTGTCGTGTTCTGTATTTGTTTTATAGATTATATCTCAACAAATACATAATTGGTGTGTGTCTAACTCGTTATTGGGTATGACCCGACTTGGATCAAACACGGCTAGCCACATTAACCTAATTATGTGTCTCGGGCATACGGTATTCCAACAATCTCCCACTTGCACGAGACTCATGGGAAGTTAATGCTAATGGTGAATACCGCCTAACAACAGGTCACCATCCCTAGTGTGTTTGACTAAGTGCCATTCAATAACATCATCCCCTTCAAGTCCATACTTGATATGATATAGGTAAGTCTTATCATTACATCCCTTTGTTACTAGATGTCCTGTCAAATCGAAGAGACACAGAGTGATCATTCTCTCAATGATTTAACTTAACAGGCCTTAGACATCTAAACTCTCATCACATAAGAGGAACAAATCCCATCTTGACTGCATACACCCTTGTTGACATCTCGTATGATATCTGAGCTCTTTCTTACACGTTATCGTGTTACCAAAATAACAAAGAAGAGAGTCAAGTTATCAGACTTGATGAAAAACCAGATCCAATATGAATCTCAGGTCAAAGGACACAATGATACTCGCCTTTACTCAAGGATTACTTATGATCAGTTACACTAACTCCATGCAGTGATCCTTGAGAGTGGGTCAGTCCAATATTTGTATCCCACAAATATCTATGAACTTTGGTGGCAAACCTATGCCCTATATTCATCACATGAATATCAACCAATCCGGGTTCATAATAGTCTTACCTTCATACTTGTTCCCACAAGTATGATCGACTACGGACGTTTAGAACAACATAAGTCATTCATGGATTAAACATGCAAATATAGAACATAACTCATTGAATAATTAAAACATAATTAATTTTCAAGAGATACCCATTACATTCGTTCTTATACAAACACTAAACACAGATTAAATCCACTCACTAGAATACCGAAGTCCTAATGCACAAACATGACCCTCATGCTTTGGCCTATCGAGGAGCTTCGTGAGTGGGTCCGCAATATTTTGATCGGTATGAACTTTATGAATACATATCTTTCCCTTTTCAACTTCATCCCTTATGTAGTTGAATCTGCGCTCAATGTGCCTCGTTTTCTGATGAGCACGAGGCTCCTTGATCTGTGCAATAGCACCCTCATTGTCACAGAATATCTCTAGGGGCTCCTGAATGGTAGAGATAATCCCTAGATCCATGATGAACTTTTTCATCCATGCAGCCTCTTGGGCTGCCATTGAAGCGGCGATGTACTCAGATTCTGTAGTGGATAACGCGACAACATCCTGCTTCGAACTCTTCCAAGAGACAGCGCCTCCATTCAAAATGAAGACATATCCCGACTGTGACCGAGAATCATCTCGGTCAGTTTGGAAACTCGCATCCACGTAACCCTTTACGACGAGTTCCTCCTCACCAGACCCATATATTAAAAACATATCCTTAGTCCTTCTAAGGTATTTTAATATATTCTTGACAGCCATCCAATGACTGTCACCTGGGTTGTGCTGGTATCTACTCGTTATGCTTAAAGCATACGAGACGTCCGGTCTAGTGCACATCATTGCATACATAATAGATCCTATTGCCGAAGCATAAGGAACATGCTTCATCCTATCCTGCTCTTCCTTAGAGCTAGGACTTTGGGATGAGCTTAACACGGTTCCTCTAGGAATAGGTACCAAACCTTTCTTAGAGTTTTCCATCCTGAACCTTTTCAGGATTTTATCAATGTACGCACTTTGATTGAGTCCGATCAATTTCCTTTGTCTATCCCTATAGACTTTTATTCCCAAGATATATATCGCTTCTCCAAGATCCTTAATTGAGAAACGACTACTTAACCACGCTTTAACGTTTTCCATACTTGGTATATCATTTCCAAATAAAAGTATATCATCGACATACAAAATAAGGAACATGACTATACTCCCACTAGCCCATTTATACACACACGCCTCATCACCGTTTTGGACGAAACCAAACGCTTTGATTTCTTCATTAAAACGATGATTCCACATCCGTGATGCTTGTTTCAACCCGTAGATTGATTTCCTTAACTTACATACTTTGTCAGGATTAGATGGATCGACAAAACCTTCAGGCTGAACCATATGGACATCTTCCTCAAGATATCCATTAAGAAAAGCGGTCTTGACATCCATCTGCCATATTTCATAATCAAAATGAGCTGCAATGGCAAATAATATCCTGATCGACTTAAGCATCGCGACCGGCGAGAAGGTTTCATCATAATCAATCCCTTGAGTTTGTGTGAAACCTTTTGCTACAAGTCGTGCTTTGTAAGTATCTAGATTTCCATGCATATCGGTCTTCTTCTTGAAGACCCACTTACATCCAACCAGTTTGGAGTTAAGTGGACAATCAACCAATTCCCAAACTTGGTTATCGTGCATGGATTGCATCTCGGCGCTCATGGCTTCAAGCCATTTTTCACAATCAGGTTGTGACATAGCATCTTTGTAGGAGATCGGTTCATCCGAATCGACCAAGTAGCAATCATCCACGAGAAATCCATATCTCTCGGGAGGTTGACTAACCCTACTAGATCTGCGAGCAACGTGTGTATGATTAACCATTTGATCACCTTTAACATCCTCGTGTTGAAAGCTAGTATCGACCAACTGTGTATCATCCAGTGATTCTTGAACCTCTTCAAGTTCCACTCTCTTTTCACTAGGTCCTTCCATAAGGAACTTAGTTTTTAAGAAGTATCCTTTGCGTGAAACAAACACTCTTTGTTCACTAGGATCATAGAATATATATCCTATATCATCCTTTGGGTATCCTATGAAGATACACTTGATGGATCGAGCCTCAAGCTTATTTGGGGTGTCACGTTTAACATAAACTTTGCATCCCTATACCCTTAAATATGAAAGGGATGGAACCTTTCCATGCCACACTTCATAGGGTGTTCGATCCACCTTTTTGGTCGGGGCCATATTCAAAATACGAGCTGCTGTAAGTAGTGCATATCCCCAAAATGATGGTGGTAGTGAGCTTCGTGCCATCATTGATCGAACCATGTCCAACAGTGTTCGATTCCTCCTCTCGGATACTCCGTTATGTTGAGGAGTACCAGGAGGAGTGAGCTGTGAAACAATTCCACAATCTCTAAGATGACTTTGAAAAGCATCACTTAGGTATTCGCCTCCTCTATCGGAGCGGAGTACCTTGATTGTTCGGTCGAGCTGATTTTGTACTTCATTTTGAAATTCCTTGAACATTTCAAAGGCTTCATGTTTGTGTTTCATTAGATACACATACCTATATCGACTAAAATCGTCGGTAAAGGTAATGAAGTACCTTTCACTGTTCCTACTAGTGGGCTTGAGAGGTCCGCATACATCCGTATGTATGATACCTAACAAGTCCTTAGCCCTTTCATTTGTACCTTTGAAAGGCTCTTTGGTCATCTTGCCTTGAATACAAGATTCACACTCATCAAACGAACCTAACTCGTTTGTTTTCAAAAGACCATTCTTTTGGAGAGTATTTACACGATTCTTGTTTATGTGTCCAAGGCGACAATGCCAAATGTAGGAATCACTCAAATCCTTTTTGAGTCTTTTGGTGGAAGTTTGATATAATGAGCTATTTGAGGTATTATCATGAACCAATTCATAAATACCGTTGTTTGGTACAGCTTTAAAATAAAAGATACCATTAGATGATACATGCATTTCTGATTTTACAAATTTAAAGTCAAAATTACATTGTCTAAGAAGGTGCACGGAAATAATGTTCCTAGTCAAACAAGGAGCATACAAAACATTCCTCAAAACAACTTCCAAACCACTTGGAAGCGATAAAGTGAAGTCTCCTCTAGCGACCACGTGCACCCTTGCACCGTTGCCCATGAAAAGACTCACTTCGCCCTTCTTTAAGTCTTCATTCCTTTTGAACCCCTGCAACCAATTGCAAATGTGAGTTCCACATCCGGTATCCAATACCCATGTGTTAGAAGAAATAAGATTTAGCTCAATATTAATCATAAAGACATTACCCGAGGCATGCCCCGCATTCCTCTTGTCTCTTAGCTCCTTTAGGTAGACCGGGCAATTGCGTTTCCAATGTCCGGTCTCCCCACAACCAAAACAAGGATCATCCTTATGACCCCTCGGTTCCACAACCTTTTGTTTCTTTGCCATAACCGGTGCCTTGCCCTCACCCTTAAGATGCACAGGAGGACCCTTTCTTTTTGCTACCTTAGCCTTAGGATTGGGCTGAGATCGATTCTTGGATCCACCTTCATTGATCGCAAACACGGGTAAAACCCTTTTACCCATGCTCGCCTCGGCTGTTTTAAGCATTAAGTGAAGTTCTCCAATGTTTTTGTCCCACCCGTTCATGTTATAATTTAACACGAAAGTGTCGAACATTTTCGACAAAGAGTTAAGGATCAAATCCGTTGCTAACTCTTTTGAGATGGGACAATTGAGCTTGGCGAGGCGATCAATGTAACTTTTCATCTTAAGTACATAAGTTGAAACTGGTTGATTATCATCCATTCTACATGCATGCAAGGCTCGAACCGTTTCGAACCTTTCAACCCTCGATTGCTTAAGGAACATTTCCTTAAGTTGAGTAATCATGTCGTACGCATTATGGTTTTCGAAATCCTTTTGGATTTCGGGAACCATAGTCGCCAACATGAGGCATGACACTTGAATGGAATCTTCCGTGTGTTGGACCCAATTCATGTATTCGACCTCACTTCCCTCTTCCGGTTCGTTGGGGATAGGTGTTTCCAAAACATGATATAATTTTTCTTGTTTTAGAACAATCCTTAAATTTCGGAACCAATCCGAAAAGTTATTGTGGTTAAGACGGTCTTTAGCGAGAATAGATCGGAGAGATACATTTTGGACGTTAGGGATTATGTTGTCGTCGACGTGTGCGGCCATCTGCAGAATTTTAATTAAGTTCATTTTAGTGTTTTACTTATTTTAATTATTAACACCCTTTTATATATATACCAAATATAATTAATAATTAAAATCTAGAATCCAACGATAAACCCAACTCCGGTTAGGTGACCTTTTTCCCATTGTCGGTTTATCAAGGTAGTTATTCATAACAATTGCAAACCCTTTTGCAACTTCTAGAGTTTATGGGACCGGTTCGAAATCATATTTCGTGTCGGCATGTTTATCCCATCAACACCTATTATACCCCATGCTTGGGTGACCCTCTTCACATGGTTCTAATTTAAGTCGTCCTACTTGTATCAACTTGTAATATCAACATACAAATGGTTAGGTGACCTTTTTCCCATTTATATGCCAATATTACCTCAACATATTAATTTACTCTACGCGGTTAGGTGACCTTTTTCCCACTAAGAGCTTACTAATATGTTAAGCGTTATACAAAAGGATGGTGTTTAACTTGTTATCCTTAATTTTAAAAGGGATTTTTAGTTTTAATAATTCTAGTTGTAAAACTTTAAATCATGTTCTAACATGCATTTAGTGACATGATTATTTTGAAACCATTTTCAAAATTCTAATTTATAATAAAACCATTTTATTATGGGCGTGAGACGGCTAGTTAATAAATCCATTTTATTAAACTACGTGTCACGTGATTACCGATAATTGTTAGAACCCGTTTTATGCTTTGTTAATTAATTCTATGTGAAGAAGTTGATATCCTAATATCTAACAACCACATAATCAAACAATCAATTAACAAGCATACACAATTATACTAGACACGAGCCACTAAGTTAGACCACACTTGTTAGCCGAAACAAGTGTGTGTCTTAGGTCCGATCCTAAGGGACACACGACACATGGATGTTGTAGCTCCCACTTGATCCCGCATCCAAATACGTCAAGCATCTTCTTCAACCCCGTTGTAATCCATTGGGCTTGAACTTGGGCCTTAGCTTCCATAAGCTTCCATTTGGGCTCAATTGGTGGGCTTAGGTCCTTTTGGGCTTGAATCCCCTTAATGGGCTTGTGAGGCCCATTATCACCATACCCGGCCCAATAAGGCCCAAACTTCCAATTTTGCAATCTTCTTTAATTTTACAAAACCAAATGTCTTAATACATTTTTTATTCTATAAAATAAAGATATTACAAATAATCTATTTATTACATACCCATATGAATAAATAATTACAAAATTACAAAACTGCCCCTAATTAATTATTACAAAACGAAACTTGAATAATTAATTACAATTACAATCATCAACCACAAACAAACATCCATTTTGGTCTACGGCTCGGTCTAGTTTTAATAAATAACAAACATAACCCGTTATGTTTTAGGATCCCGTTCCAAAACCCTTTGACCTTATCGGGCCTAGCCCAACCCATTTGGGCTTGACCCAATAACTTGTTCTTGGGCTTCGGCCCATAAGAAAGTCTCATGGGCTTCGGCCCACTTAACTTTCTTCCCCTTTACCGGTTAACCCATTAACCAAATGAGGTGGGCTTCGGCCCAATAACTCCCGAATTGGGCTTCGGCCCATTTGCTCGGTTTTATTTATTTATTTTTTTTTGAACAAAGCCAAAAATATAACAAGATTAAATACAAAAAATCATGCATGTTAATTTTTTGTATAAAATTTTTCAAAGGGAAAATATAAAACCGAAAACCCGAAGCTTAGTTTCCCGTATCCCGGCTCTTGATGCCATTTGTTGGGTTTCTATGGATATTTTAAACTTAGTTAACCATTTAACTAGTCATTAATTAAGGCGGAAGCGTGAAAATCACAAACTTAAACATATGTATCCACATGTATATATATATATATATATATATTACAAGTTTATATGATATGTGTTCATGAACAACCTAGTTTATTCATGTCATAAGATTACCAATAATCTATATATTAGAAACCCGAGGCAAGGATCAAATAATACGGAAAAAACTAAACTATCAAAGCTATAAACACTTACATTCTTAACCCTTTAAGAGTATAGTTGAAGTTGAAGAAGATGATGATGTTTCTTGGCTAGCTTTCAAGGAGAAAACCTCAAATGGTTCGTACCCCGAGCCTCCAATACACACCAAGCTATGTTAGGGAGCTTGAACACGAGAAACCGAGACCCGAACCTTTTCTTTTCTTGACTTCGGCCGAACCAAAAACAAGAAGGAAAGAGAGTGGTATATCTTTGAAAGTGTGTTGAACCATTCTTATATATATGAGATCATATCTCAATCAAATCTATGGTTAGGTTCATTTTTGGTCAAGTAAACTTTACTCAATCTCCAACAAAACTTTACCAACTTTGACCAAGTGTATGGAGTGTGTGTGTGACTCATGTTTAAATGATATATTTTATACTTTATAAAATATATAAACACCCCATCTTTTATAAACCATTTTATAAAAGAACACATGTCTAAATAATCATTCCAATAATAATTATTTGAATAAATAAATTAACCAATTAATTTATTTAACACTTTCAAGTAATTATTCAGAAACCCGATTTCTGAATGTGTCGTGTTCTGTATTTGTTTTATAGATTATATCTCAACAAATACATAATTGGTGTGTGTCTAACTCGTTATTGGGTATGACCCGACTTGGATCAAACACGGCTAGCCACATTAACCTAATTATGTGTCTCGGGCATACGGTATTCCAACAGTATATACATTGAGAAAATTGAAACAAAAACAAGTCGCTTCCTTAGAGATTTTCGTTTTAGCTTCTATTATACATTGAAAAAAAATATAAAAAAAAGTAATAAAAAGCAAATTCAAAACTGATTGCAACAATTAATTCCATAAATTAAATTTACATTAAAACTTATTTCACTTCCTAAAGAAATCAGAGAATGCATTTCATTCCACATATCTTGAGTCTTTGTGTTAATGTTTTCCTCAATCTCTTTCACATCTTTAGCACCCCAGTTTCATGCTTTATACTTAAAACAAGGCTCGTTCCGGTTGCCTGGCCATTGCAGCCAATCTAAGTGTGACATGTTGCAATCACTACACCAAAGAATTTGTTAGATCATAAAGTACATGGTAGAGATGTGATAAGCATAATCTACGAAATGTCACATTAGTTTCATAACAGGATAAGGATATCTTGATTTTACCAAGTCATATTTATGCAATTTTAATATTGAACCAGATGTATGACAAAAATAGATGTTTGAAATTAAAAAAAAAATCATAATCTTACAAGCGCTATGAACGATCAACATGTTATGATCCGATCCTCTCAAACTGGAAAGAGATTAATATGGTCAGAACCATAACCTATCAAAGACACAACCAAATATCAGCGGTTTAGAAATCTAAATCAATAACATTGTATATATAAATTAAAAAATATATAGAATAATACTTACATATATATAGACACTTAACCGGAAGAGATCTCTTGTCTTCTGGAAGTTAACTGGTTATGGTTAGAGGCAATGAATGGATTTTAAAGATGAAGTTAAACATGTGTCCCCTTGTATAGAACAAAACCTAGGGTTACACACTTACACTCTAATCTAATATTTACATTATAACCTCTGAGCGTGTGTGTATTTTCTTGTTGATACCTTCTAGTATGTTTGACTAATTAAAAAGACAAAATATGACATTGAAGAATATAAATTCGGGTTTTGCAAGTCAACATGCCAACTAAACATCAGCATGAGAGACTGCAATCAATTAGCGTGGTTTTATGAACAAGAAATTAAAACGTATGTAATCTGCTTCATGGTCCTCGTCTGCTGCTTGAAACAACTTCCTTCTCGACAAAATGCAAACCATCTAACTTAGTTACTTGTTGCATAAGATTCAGCTTTCTTACCATCCTGTAGTTTCCACAATAATCTACGTTAATTAACAACAATTTTCCACAATAATCTACGTTAATTATCAACAATAACACTAATAGATAAAACATCTAAAACAATGATTCCCATGTCATCCAAATTTGATCGATTATAATTCGTTAAAGGACCAGCCAAAAAAGAACTTACAGAGAAAATGATGGTTCATGGTAAATGATTATCCAACGCCAAAGGAGGTGATTAACTTTAGCCCAATGTAAAGCTCCCTCATTAAATTGGCTATTCATTGGTTGATCTTTCTATGATTCTCAAACATTCACGTACTTTGATCGATCTTTTCTAATTTTAGAATTAATACTTATGTTATTTCAAGAAGAAGACAAAGATGGGATAAATTGATAACAACGAAAACTTATTTAGATATGAAAAGTTTGAACAATTCTAACCGAAAATAACATGATATATTGTTATTCTTATAATGATTACTATGCAAAACCTTAACTCTAGAACCCCAAAATGATTCACCAAAGACGATGAACCACTGAGTCAAGAATACATACTAAATAGACTTAAAAATCATTGCCAACAACGATCGAAATAGATTATCGTACCACAAACTCTCAAAATTTAAGAAGAAAGAGAAACAAAACTCAGATGAAAAGGACGGCCGGAAACAAAATGACAACGTCGCCGCAATAGAACCCTAAAAGTTACGTTCAACAAAATCCACTGTTAGCAATGATTATATACTCGTCATTTTTGCAGTTGACACAAACAAACTTTCTAGTCCTCTTATAGCTACAAGATTCCTCCAACTTTAACTTTCTTACGAAACTAGAACAAAACAAAAAAAGTTATGTTATATGTAAAACATTTTGCAAACTTGGTGTGCAAAATGGGTTGTACTTTGTGCTTGATTATGTTTTTTAAATCTTCTTTTTAAATTTTAACCCTTATACTTTTCATCTTTTACATGTTTATCAAACGAACACATTTTTCATTTTTAACAACTATTTTTTAACTTTCTTTTTTTACTTTTAACCCATATACGCCCTCGTCGCAACGCGCCTAGGGGAGGGTGGCTTAAAACTAGTTAATAATAAAAACTAGAGTCAATTACACGAATGCTCCATGTTGTTTGCATGGATTTCACATTTGGTCCATAACTTTGATAAATTACATGCATGCTCCCTACTATTTTGAACCTGGTAACACTCATACTCCCTAATATTTTGAACCTGGTGACACTCATACTCCCAACACTTAAACACCGCGTAACCCAAGGATCTTCTTCCAAGTTAACTCATTTGAAGTGGTTATTTATTTTAATGTTTTATGGATTTATGAAATTTAGTCATGGTATTTCAGTCATTTCACACATAACTAACCTTCACTTATTCGAAGGAGCATCCATGTTATGTTTTACAAAATAATAGAGAACATGCATCTAATTTATCAAATTTATGGGCAAAACATGAATCCGTACAAACCACATGGAGCATCCGTGTAATTAACTTTAAAAACAATGTAGAACTTTTACTAACAAAATTATAATTATTATATTATACAATATCTTTTCGTATAATGACAAATCAAATCATCATATCTTTTCACATCATATCATATTATATTCAATTAAATCATATTTTATGAGTTATTTTTATCTTATTATAGCGTATTATATTATAGCACATTGTTGGTGCATGTTTTGTAACAGATGATCTTTTGTGTTTGATAGAATTGAGAGCAACGGTCAAAGGGGAGTCTGTTGGTGCATTTTGTGACCGTCGCTATGCAATTCTGATCAGCAGAGATGAAGTGACGAGGTTAGAACAACTTCGCCATAGGCGAAGTTATAACAACTTCTGGCATAGGCGAAGTTAGAACAACTTCGCCATAGGCGAAGTTAAAACAACTTCGCCTACTGGCCCAAGCCCAAGCCCGCGAAGTTGGTTTTCTATATATATGTGTGTCTTGTTTAGGGTTTAGTATCCAGAAAAGTGAGAGTATTGTGTGTTGAGTTCAATTATCTAGAGAGAAACCGATAGAGAGTGTCGTGTGGGCAGACCCGAGGTAGAGCTCACCTCGGGTCGGCCGTGTCTTTGTTTTTGTTCGGTTTGTAACGTGGTTTGGTTATTATATAAAAGATCTGCAGATGTGTTTATCTCATTCGTGTGTTTGTTCGTGTGTTTGTATGAGTGTAATCGTGTTCTTCGTCTTCTACACCATTAAACGAGTTTAGGAGGATTCCGCACTCCTAGATCTCGTGCGGATCTCGTATCGATAAGCGACGCCCCGGGGGGACTTACACACATATCAATTAACCCAACTTTTGTTGAAAAAGGTAACTTTTTAAAAAAACTTTATTAATATGTAATTTGATAAAATGTAAATAAATCTCAAAGTTGATTTTATCATATAAGATTGGGTTCGGGTCAAGTAATTTTACAAAAATGGACAAATATTAGAAGAGTGAAAAATATTTGTGGCAAAAAAAAAACCTAAAAAATATAATAAAAAAATAATAAAATAAATCATAACTCAAAATTCCATAAACTTTACATATGGTATTGAGGAAGGCTTTTTCTTAAGAAGAAGCGGGGTGCTGGTACCCGTCAAAATCTAGAATTTTGAAAGAAAATGTTATAATATGACACATGATTTTAGTGTGTCCCTTTTTCTAGTTTATACACCGGAGAGTTTGTTCTCATTTTAAATGGGAAATAACGGATCATTGAATTTGATAAATCTCTTTATCAAAATAACCATTGACTTTTGTTATACTTTTTTTATAGGAAATATTGGTATATGCAAAATCAAATTTATAAAAATCAAGTCGCTTGGAGGGAGATTCTCATTTTGGTTTTTAACACACTGCATTTAATTCCACAAATTAATTTCGCAAATACATTAAAAAGCCATCAACTTAATTGTTGTTTTGTATTTGTACATCATTTCACTTCCTAATTATCTATTGAGTCTTGGTGTCTCTCCCTCGATCTCTTTTACATCTTTAGGCATCTTGGATTCATGCTTTATACCCAAAACAACATGTCAATAAGCTTTCCACGTAGACTCTTTATTACAACCAACTTGGACAATCATAGAGTGGCGCGTTGCACTCTCGCTGCACCAAGGAATTAATTTGTTAGACCTAAAAGTTCATATACATACGTGAAATGCCACATTAGTTTCATAACAACTTAACATGATAAGGATATCTTGATTTTACCAAGTCGAACTTATGCAATTTTAATTTTGAATCCAATGTATGAAAAAAAAAAGAGATGTTTAAAATTCAAAACTACATAAACTTACAAACGCTATGAGCAATCAACATGTTATGAATCAGAACCATTAACCTATCAAAGACAACCAAAATTATATCAGAGTGGTTTAGAAACCTGAATCAATATATAACATAATATAAACAAGTAAAAACGAAGAAATTAAATTGCTTTCTTACGAATAGAAACTTAATCAAATTTATCTTCTTCGGGATTTAACTGGATTAGTGGCGATGAATGGATTTAGAGATGAAGCTAAACATGTATATGCATCCCATTATATAGAGCAGAGCCTAGGGGTACACTGTAATTCAACATTTGTATTATACCCTCTGAAAGTGTATTTCTTGTCATATATAGACCTTGACTAACAAAATAAGAAAAAAATTGAATTTCTTATCATATATAGACCTTGACTAACAAAATAAGAAAAAAATTGAATTTCTTGTCATATATAGACCTTGACTAACAAAATAAGAAAAAAATTGAAATTGGAGTAGATCAATTTGGGCCTGGTTACCAAGTCAGCATGGTTAGTATTCCAACGAGATATGTAATGTATTATGATAAGATATTGTTGATGTAACATAAACTGACACCATATGTATATAGTATATGTGTTGTATAATAAGATACAATGTATCATAACATGACATGATTAAATATGATATGTTTTGATTTAAAGTGATATGATATATGTATTATGATATGATATTGTTGATATAACATAATTTGATATGATACTATAAAATATTGTATAATATTAATAATCCAAAAATAATTATTGTTATTTTGTTAAAAAGATGTTTGAAGTTAAATATCACCCAAGGTTGAAGCCATGTGTTATTTTTTTTTTACTAATTAAGTGTTTACATAGTTTATTACCTTTAGTTATTAGCTTCTCGAATCTTCTTCTTTCTCGACAAAATGCAAACCATCAAATTTAGTAACTTGTGGCAAAAGATTCAACTTCGTTACCATCTAGTAGTTTACATAGAGTTTTACCTTAAAAACAACATATCATATTAATAAAATTAATAAAACATATAAAACAATGATTCATGTGTCGTCCAAATTGGATCGCCTATAATTTGTTTGAAGAACAACACAAAAAGAACTTACTATGAACAATGGTGATTCACGGAAATGGATTCTCTACAACCAAGGAGGGTGATTAACTTTATCCCAATGTAAAGCTCCCTCGTTAAATTGGCTATCCATTGATTTCTCTTTCTGGGATTCTCAAGCAAGCGTGTACTTTGAGCAATCTTTCCTAATTTGAGAATCGATACATAGGTTATTACAAGAAGAAGACAAAAATGGTATAAATTGACTTACTAATATATTATCTACATATGATAAAATAGAACAATAACCCAAAACAACGTGATATATCTTCAAGAGTCGTTATTATTATGATTATTATCTAGCGCCGTAACTCAAGAATCCCAAATGATTCACCAAAGACGATGAACCACCAAGTCAAGAATACATACAAAATAGAACCAAAAAAATACAAACACTGATTGAAACAGAGATCATCATACCATAAACTCTCAAAATATGAGTAGTAAAAGAATCAAAACTCAAACGAAGAAGACGGTCAAAATTAGAATGAGAGTGGCGTAGTTAAACCCTAAAAGTTGTGTTCAACCGAAATCCATCGATAGCGATGATTATATAGTACTCTTCGGTTTTACAGTTGACACAAACAACCCCTCCAGTTTTGGTAATAAAGCTTTTACTCTTTCAACTTACGTCTTTACTTTTCGAACCCTCAACTTTAGTAATAAAATTTTTGTCACGATGCTTTTACTCTTTCAACTCACATTTTTACTTTTCGAACCCTCAACTTTAGTAATAAATTTTTTGTCACGATACTTTTAACCTTAAAACTTTGGCCACAAAACGTTTATTCTTTCAACTTTTTTCACAAAAATTTAAAACATCTCTAAACTTTACAACTTTTAACTTTAGCCACAAAGGTTTTTAGACTTTAACTATAAATTAAACATTTAGACTTTCAAATTTGGCTACAAACTAATATCATAATGAATCAAACTGACTCTGACCAACGTTTGTATAAAAATACTTCTTGATTATTAAAAACTAGGAAGATCGCGTCGGGTTGATGTTATTGGTAGTCGTACTCATACAACTTATCAAATCGTGCAGTGCGTCTGCGAGTCGAGGTGAATTCGATCGGTGTCAAGTTAGAAATCAGTAATCCCCCCCCCAATTTGCTAACGCAAAAATACAACAAATTAACATAACAAAACACGTGTTGCGGTTACGAACCGATAACACTTCGGTTGGTATCTAGTTACTGCCCAAATTGTTTTGTTTTGTGTTCTGCTACCGTAAAGAATATAACAGAAGCTAACCGAATGGTAATTTTGTTTGTTTTAATTTGATATCATTAAGAACGTGATGAAAACAGAGCGAATTCACATAGATTCAAAGTCAGACCCAACCGTAAGCTACGGTTGGGCCACCGTAGCTTACGGCTCTTGGTTTCGCTTTACGGATTATGCCAGGCCAAATACCGTTTTCTTCATAAAATCTTCATTCAACTTCGTTTTCCTCCTTGTTTGCGGCCACGTCTTGGTATTTCATTTCTCTATCCTATCATAGATCATTACTTTCATTTTCACTCCTTAGTGAATGCTCCAAATTCTCTTCTTTAAGCTCCACAAGCCTATAACCACAAACGCGCTCAAAGTACTCGTGTTCACAATATTTAACTAATTAAAACACACGAAATTAGTCACTTAACGCACATATTTTTACCCACACTTCACATCCCCACACTTATCATTTGTTTTCCATCAATCAAACTCTCATGCAACACATACACCTCGATCGATGTTTCATCAATTATCAGTATTAATACTAGTGAGGTATAAGGTCATACCCAATACCTAAGAACTGACACTGTCAAAGTTGATAACCCACCAAACAATTTAATGATACATTTTAAAACTATGAAACCGCCCAAACTAGCGTACTTTGTTTCCGGTTAAGGCACACATGGTCATACCCCTCATAATATAATATCTCTCCACTCGGTTTAATATCTGGACCAGCAAAAAATGTGCTTGTATCTCTCTGCCCTCTATACCAAGTATGACAACAAAGTAATAAGCTTGGAAGCAAGTCATATATCCACCCATATAAACGCTTTAACACAAATGAAAATCAAGAGGACTTAAAACGGGTTGTAACGGGGCTAATTGTAAGGGTATGGAAAGGAATTTTTTTTAAAGTAGCTCAAACGATCTGATCCGGCTTGTTACAAAAAAATTAAATTAACAATGACCAATTTATTCCTACTAAACGACTAAACAAACTCCCTGACTTTCATTTACAACCAATACGGACTAGAACATTGACTATTTTTGAGCTTTTCTTTGACTTTTCATTTTTTTTTCACTCTCACAAAACTTGAACATTGCAACTTTAACACAAATATTTTTAAAGCATAATAAACATAACGCTTAATACATTCTATTGAGACATACTAAAACAATTACAAAGAAACCTATTAAGCCAGATCGTCTCGCAATATAACACCGGGGTTGATTTGAATGAAAGAATATGATGTGGGCCCAGGTGTTGAAGACCGGGATATTATGTTTCTGGAGGCCCAAGATTACGCTACAAAAGGTGGCCCATGAAAACGGGCATAACTTGGCCCACGAAGCTCCGTTTCAGGCCCATTACCAGTCAAATCAAAGCTTGAGACGAGGAGCACGTTTTGGTAAACGCCTAAGGCAGTTTAGACCATGTTCAAAGCCAAGAAAAAACGCCTTCTAAATAAAGTTATGGGCCTTTTTATGTTTTTTCAGCACTTTTTATGTTTTTGTGTTTGGCCCATGGCCTTTTTTAGGCCCATTTCGTATTAGAACCTTTATTTATATGTTGGTTATGTAATTTGGAGAGACAGACTTTAATTTTAATAATAATCATTTTTCTCTTCACTTTCCCTGATCTTTGGGTGGGATTTGGGGGGTTTTTGGAAGTTCATCACGGGTATTCTTTGAATCAACGTGATTCAATCTTCATTGCGTCAATTAGTTTGAAGATTATATAAATCGACATCAAAATTATAAAACATTAATGCTAAGTCTGAATTTGAGCATACAAATTTACAATGGATCATGGTATGGTGTAGAGGTGCACAAACCGGTTTAAAACTCAAAACCGGTTCGGGTTAAAACTGGTTTGGTTTGGTCAACAAAAGTCAAAACCGGTTTATAATCGGTTTCGGTTCTGGTTAAAATCGGTTTCTCTTACCATGTTACAATCTGTTTCAGTTCGTGTTTTGATCGGTTTTCGTTCGGGTTTTGACCGGTTTTTGTCAGATTTTGGTCGGTTTCGGTTCGGTTAACCGGTTTGAAACCGGTTTTGGTGGAGAAAACTACAAACCAGTTCTAAACCTCCGGTTTCAATCGCTTCCAAGCCGATTTCTACATAATCGGTTTCCAACCGATTCGTTTTCAATTCGATTTTCAGGTCGGGTCGGTTCGGTTAACCGGTTTGTTTGCCCACCTCTAGTATGGTGAACCGATCATATATATTATATAATAGTAGCTAGAACTTTGGGCTTATGAAATATTTATGGGCCAACGAAATATACTAATATACTGGTTGGAACTTTATTTCTGGGCCAGCAAAATTAACGAATCTTTTTGACGCATTCGGGCTTAGACGGGTGTTTGTAATACCTAGTTTCGGGTATGGAACCGTGTTTGGGTATGATCAGGTAATGGAAAATCGGGTATTAGCAATAACCGGGTCGAGTTCGGAGCCGGTATTGTCTTTAAAAACCATTCCCTAGCACCGGGTTTGGGTCGGGTATATAACCGGCTATTTGAATACCTTATTTCAGGGTATTGTAAAAACCATATTTTTTCCGGGTTTTTGGGCTTTTTTCCAAATATATATTGGGTCTTGTATTGGGTTGCCGTTTTTTGCGGTATATTTCAGGCATTTTTTGTGTTATTTCGGGTATTAATCGGGTATTTGAAAACCTGATTTCAGGTATTGCAAAACCCGGTTCCGGTATTCGGGTATTGTTGGGTGCAAATCGTGTCCGGTTTCGAAAATGAGTATTATTTCTGAAATACATACCCTATCCGTATCCTACGGGTCAGGTACGAGTACGTACGGGTTCCTGTTAATGGAAATGATGAAACGTGCAAGGCTTTTAAATATAAAAGACCTGTTATTCTTAATCTTAAAGATAAAGAACCTAAGTTGAAATTTTGTTTAAACATACAATTTTGTATGAAGATTATTTTTGTATTTAATTTATTAATTATTATTATCTAGTCCATTCCGCTTTATCTTCCTACACTAAAATTACAAATTTTGTATGTTTATGAAAAATTTCAACGCGTACAGGAAGATTATATATATATATATATATATATATATATATATATATATATATATATATATATATATATATATATATATATAGAAACAAAAACCCAAAAATCATAGGTGTCGCGATGTGGTCGCTCCCAGTTTTTTTGGAGTCACCAGATTTGCTTGATTTTTAAATGGATGTTTCTCATGCATTTGACCCGAATTCATGGTATGGGTCTTACCAAACCCATATATTTCTTAAACGGGTTATAACGTCTCACTAAATTAAAACTAATCTCACCAAACTATTGATGTGAAAATCCTATAAAATAGAATATACTAAAAATTAATATATATGATTTATTTAAATAAAAGATATATCTAATTTATAATTAAAAAACCGACTTATAGTAAAAAAAAATAAATAAACGGGTCTTAGGTCTCATCATACCCATATAGCTTTAAAACTGGGTTATAACATCTCATTTATTTGTGAAACAATTTATCATCAAACCATAAGTATATTATTAACTTCCATATAATAAAAAAATAAACATTCAAAAAATAATTAAATATTAAAAACAAATAATATAAAACAACCCCTGTAATACGGGGGATAAAAACTAGTATATATATATATGGGAGGGATATTTTGAGAATCATGTTGAGTTTTAAGAATTTAAGAACTCAATTATATGCCACACATTTAATTAAATGGATTGATATATGTGGTTGAGATTAAATCTGGCAAAAAAGTCAATTTGGAGAGATAATAAATATGCAAGTGGTTACACTAACTTTTACGTCCGTTACACATGTGTAAAAAGTCGACTCGGTGCGTAAAAAATTCTATAATTTTTTTACGTGTATGTAACTTACATATATTACGCATGTGTAAAAAAAATTAAAAAAAAAATCGTTACACTGAGTTCTTTCGAGTTCTTAAAACTCAAAGGGGTTATTCCCCTATATATATATATATATATATATATATATATATATATATATATAGGGAGAGGATCATGAAAGAACTCCATTTTATAAAGATAACTAGAGAACTAGTAATGAAGTATTTTTAATTTAATTAAAAAAAGTATTTTTAAATTTTTTTTCTTTCGTTCTTCTTGTATGTTGTTATTCTTCACCACAAAAAAAATAAAAAAAAATTAACGAGTAATTCATATATGCAATACACCGACTTTTTTTATAATGCATATGTGCAATAGTGTGCATTTTGATATTTGAAATAGTGTTGAATAGCATATATATAGTTGTTTGTATTGTTTATTTGTAATAGTGTTATATTATATACAAAAATTTAAAAAAATCGATATAGTGCATATGTGCATTAGTGTTGTATTACATATATGCGATAATGTGTTTTGCATACAATTATTAGTGTCGTATTTGCATATATTCAATAGTGTTTATTGGATAATGCAATTGTGTTGTATTATATGCAATAAAACATTATTGTATATGCGCTACAGTACTACGCCGACAAGATTTTTTTTTTTTCGTATCAATATCATCTTATTAGAATGAGGAAAGAAAAAAATATCACAAAATATTTTTTTTTTAAATAGTTAAAAATAATTCTTTACTAGTTCTCTAGTTCTCTCTAGATCCCACCCATATATATATATATATATATATATATCTTCTACTCAGTTAGCGGGAACGAAAACTCTCCCTTCCAGTCTAGGTGTGAAGTTCCCCCTATCAACAGATTGAAGCCGCTCTGTTGTCAGGTTGTCTCCAGCCCTTACGTTTTACCAGGCTAATGAAGATGACTTCCCTTGCCACAAACAAAGCAAGCAAAAAGTCCTAGAAATGCAACGTATTGCTTCGAACGTTAGTATGCCAAGTGAACTTTTAGGAGGCGGGCAATGCCATTAGAAAAGAAGGAATATATATATATATATATATATATATATATATATATATATATATATATATATATATATATATATATATATATATGATAGGGTTAATGTAAAAAACAATATTTTTGTGAGAAGAATAAAAATAGATCTAGGCCCTTGGATCTATGATCTAGTGGTTGAGATTGGTAGTTTCTAAATAATTGTATTGTTTCATATTTACATTGTATAGTATCATATGTAGGTGGTTTGTTTTATTTTAAAGCTCTTCTCACAAAACACTTGTTTTTTATTTGAACTCTTTTCTATATATATATATATATTTAAGAACTTCAAATCTTCTAAGAACTATAGGAACTAATATCAACCGCTCATTATTTTTTTTTATCTTGAAGATTAGAATTTAAATAAAAAGGGCATATTGGTAAACTACAAATTATTTCTTTCTCCAATAACTAACTAACCTCTTTCTCTATATTTTTTTTACGTTAGCAGATTGATGATATAGCCCACTTTTACACATAACCAGATGTATATATATGTAAAAATACTAGGTACTTGTATGTAAATTTTGAAACTGATTATCAATTTATTCAAAATAAACATACATTTAAAAATATGTAAATTTTCATACTCATTGTCCATTTCTAAAACAATCATAACATCCAATTTACATATGTGCATGTAACAAGACGTAGATATAACCTACCAACATTTATTCGGGCATTATTCAAATTGGCATTTACGCATGTGTAAAAGATTTTTATGCATGTCTAGGAAAAAAACAAAGATGTTCGCATATGTGCCTTCTAAACTATTTAAATATTAATTATTGTACATTCACGTACAAGTTCATCACTTTCAGTTTAAAAATATTTTCTTTTAACTCAAGTAATGCTTATATGTAATCCATCGATCATTCAATTTGTATTTGTTAGTTTAATGCACATGTATGTAATCGGTCACATTCATATATTATATAACCCAACTATTACGTACATGTAAATTCAACACCTGTAACTAAATCAATTATGTATGTGTAATATATCATCCCCTGTACATGTTACCAACAAAACAACAAAAGTATAATAAAAAGTAATGGAACTAATTACTTGATTATCCGAATTAATTACTATGAAATCTGGGCACCGAAAGAATATTAACATTACTTGAAGTCTGCACCATACACATAAGTTAAATTCTATTCAATGACCAAAACATAGTTACGTAGATGGTAGTGAGGGTGAAAGAAAATTAAATTTTGAAAGAGTTGGTGAATTTGTGTGGATAGACGTAATTATAGGAAATATTAAGATAGAGAATAAATTGATCCCTTCAATACCCTTTTTATATTTAATTATTGTTCATAATATTTATTTAATTACACAAACGCCACTGCACTTTTGAGTCATTGATCAAATTATCTATGGTTTAGATGAGTTCTCAAAGTTCTTTGAGAACCACTTTTTAACCACTAATTTTTCTTTAAAGCATGGGGGATTTAAAATATATTTAAGGGTAGAAAAGGAATTTTGATATTACACATCTAGAAGATCATGATGGATCATCACATCACACACAACTGAGAGAACAATCAGACCCTCAACCATCGGATCTTGAGAACGTATCGTATATGTTGATCTCGATGCCTCATATAGGGTTTGCATCTTCTCAATTTTGATCAACTCAAATTTGATTCAGCGAATGATCAGAAATTCAAATCCGATTCGGTATGATCACAATTTCAATCAGAGTAAATAGGGTTTGTTTGTTCTGATCGTTGTAGTTAGTGATGGATATTGCAATTGGTAGATCTGCAAGTAGTTCTGAACTGATTTATAGCATATACATTTGAACAACGTTTACAAATCTGGATGATATGAATCATGTTGTGCTTCCTTCAGTTAACCCGTGGTTTCGTAATTTTGTTAATTTCTATGTAAATAGTAAGTAATCAACCATCAATGTTTCTTATTAGTGTTGATACTTGTGTACATAAATTAATTTTGGGTTTAAATTGAGGGTAAAGTTAAAATACAAAGGACAACAAAAATGAGAATGGTGAGAAGGAATCCAGTCCATTGATCTTATATTTGAATGGCTGAGATTAATTTAATAAATAAAAATTGTTGGAAATTGTATGAAGGTAATAACCCACATTTGTTGACTTTCTCTCTCCACATGCAAGACACATGTCAATTCCCCATCATTTTAAAATATCCATAACTTTTTCATATGACATTATATTTTATAAAAAAATTCACCATAATAATAAGCGTTTTTTTATCTTTAATAAGAGTATCATATTGTTATATAAAAATAAAAAAAATTAATGGGTTTTTTAATTGTATTATTTTGTTGTTCATTGTGTCTTTTAGTTGAGTTTTCATATGAATTGTATTATTGTGACACTCCGTAAAACAGGTCATTTTCCGTACAATGCCTAAATATGATTTCTTAACGTTAATTCCCACATGATTAATTTTTGTTAAGTTTAATCACGACGAGTCTAGCATAGGCCGCATATGCATGATACATTGCATACAAGTAATTTATTTTTATTTGTCTAAATTACTCAAAATTTCGGATTTGGTCTGATGAACATGGACGTTGGTGATACTTTTAAACAACACGAATACATATACATATACATACATATATATATATATATATATATATATATATATATATATATATATATATATATATATATATATATATATATATATATATATATAAACAAACTAGGAGTTTGAGTTTTATGTAATACAATTATATTTTATAACTATTTCTATTATCGACAAAGAACACGAAACGAACTTAGAGCGTTTGCTATATTTAAAATCCTACGCGAACTTACGAAGGTTTAAGTTATAAGTAGTGAATAATCTTCATAAAAAAATCACGCACACAAATAATTCTAATATCTAAATGCATACTATTAATAAATGTCAATTTGCTTGAAATTAAATATTAAATGTCATTAAATAACAAATTTAATCCTAATTTGAATTACAAAACAAAACTCACGACCATTATTCCTTGGAAAATAAAATACACGCATACACCTTGCATTTATATCAAAGACTTAAATATGTGTAACTATGGAGTCACAAGCAATTGGTCAATATTTTCAACAAAACAAATCTTTCAACAATCACCATCACCTACCCCTACCCTTTTCACCCATCACATCTGAAGATATGATCCAACCCACTCCACCTAAACCGTGAACATTATCACCCCATCACTCCCTGTTTGCGTTTTCTTCCTTTCACCTATTGCACACTCAACTCCCACTATCTTATTTATAATATCATAAGAACTCAACCATACTAAACTCTCTCTATATATAATAAGACTTATAAAACAAAACCATATTTAGTTGCACCCACAAAACCAAAACATTCGGTTGTCTCTCCTTCTCACGCCCCAAACCCGACACCCATTTACACCACACAACTCTCTTCTTGGCTCTACAACACAAATACATATTATTTTGAAGATATTTCAAAGATAACAACAATGGGTTAGGATAATCTAAGAAGTGGAAATCAAGCTCAAGATCTTCTATTTTTCTTTTTAATCTCTAATCCTAGTGCTAAGTGAGCTAATTTCTTCTAAACTTATCTTTATATTTTATATATTGTGTTTATGTTAGTTTCAACACCCAACTAAAAATTTACCCACTTAGCATGTTAAAGAAAACTTGTAATCATGAATATAAACTCATTATACTTGAAAAATACGTAAGGGACTTGAAAGGGGTAAATGATATGGGTTAAAAGCATGCTCAAATGTAGTTTACATTTTTCTAAGATTTGATTAGAGTGATTAAATACATGTTGTCATACTTTAAAAAAATAAAAATAAATAAATAATCAAATCACTAAATGTATTTATTTAAGAATGTTGTTTATATATTTGCTAGAAAAATAGGTTATTCTTTATAGTGTGTTTACAAAGTTCTAAAAATAGCAAATAAATTCATGTTGTTAAAAGATGAGTTTTGGTATAAAATATGCACACAATTTTGTATATTTGAAAGATGGAATATAAACCTATAAAACTATATAGTTTTAATTATATAAAAAATGAGCTAAACACGAGTTTAAAAGTTTATGAGCTTGATTTGTGAAAAAAGATATATAGATTTATGGTTTTGAGTGAAATGTGGACATATGGAGATTTTATACCATTTTAGTATAAAAATATAGTTTTATGGAGTTATAAGTGAAAAGATATATATATTTTTCTTTATAAAAAAATATTGATTTTTAAGTATTGAACATATGTATTCAAGCCACAAATGTATTTTATAGCTTCAAATAAACAAAAGTGGTTTTTATAAGTTGTTATGTTGGAAATACGTTCATTTAATTTATAAAACTTTATTATGGTTTTAACAAGTTCCATGTTATAAAATTTACAAATAATAAATATCATTTGTTTATAAGGACATTTTGTGTCAAACGATAGTTTTACATAAATATAAGTTTTTGGTGATAAGTACATATGTTAGACGTAAAAGTAATATTTTTACAAGTTAAATTAACAAAACTATATATAAAGTCGGTTTTAAAATTTTGAACGAAAATATAAACATATTATGATCCACAAAAATATTTGTCGTAACTTAAGGAAGAATTATCTAGACATAAATATATAATTTTAAAATATATTTATTACTCGTCAAAACAAACATGTTATATCCAAATTTACACCGACACTAATAAGAATTATAATTTTAAAATTTATATAACTATATATATATAAATATTTATTTTCTATAAGAATATAAAAACTTATCACCAACAGGTTGTCCATAAATTTAGTGGAACGTTCAGTTGGCGAAAGCAACCGACACGAACATAATAAACGAAACGCTCGGTTGGTGAAAGCAACTGACACAAATATAATAAACGAAACGACTAGTTGGGTGAAAGTAACTAGCATAAACTGACTTGCGAGTCGATGATGAACTAACTGACCTGACGCGTTTAGAACGTGTGAAGGCAGCGGAACTTTGATTAATCTAAAATTGCTAGGAAATCAACCACTGAACTCACGAGGTGAGTTCCACGACCCCCTTTTACTGTTTTTATTGTTTTCAACTGGGGGGGGGGAGAAACATACACAACTTCTTTATACGATAGTTAGAAACAAAACAACCGATCCTTATACGAACTTGAGTTGAACTATGTAGTGCTATAAGTCCCTTGCTTGCATAATATAACCATTAGCTAACGTAGTTAGCAACAGGAATATACGAATAGTACTATTGGCCTTGACATTCCCCCCTATTTTAGGTTGGTCGCGCTAACCTCCGATATTGTATCGAAACAGGGTGCGTATATTCCATCTGTGAGATTTGAACAGGGCAAAACGGATATAACTCGTGGTTTGGTTATAGGCTCATAGGTCGTATATTAATTCGTAGATTTAGCGCAGTCTACGGAGGATTACCGTATTTGTTTCAATATATTATCGTATACTTATTTGTGAACGGATTCAACGTTTTATAAATAACGTGATTTTATATCAAGTCTTAAAACTTGTGGACTCACCAACCATTGTGTTGACCTTCTAAATCGTATGTTTCTTTCAGGGAATTAACAAGCTTGTAAGGAAATCATGGAACCGGAACCACGATGCATAATTAGGATACCTATTTTGGAGGGATTTCATATGTATAACCCGACTGATATCTGGGTCATATACCAGAAATCTCTTATTATGTATAATTATCTTGTTAAAAATATTTCATGGTTTGTAAACTCATTGAAAACTAATGGTATCCTAATATTACTATGTTTATGATAATCATATGCTTACGATATTCATGATGTCACGTGCCCGCGTTTCCGCCTTGGCGGGGTGTGACAATTGGTATCAGAGCCATTGGTTATAGCGAACTAGATAATATGGTCTATAACCGGTGACTAAAAAAAAGAAAAAAAAAAGAAAAAGAAAATGTTTTCATTGCATGCATACACATAAACAAAACTTATATCACATTGTACGATACTGTTGTCACAGCCATGTCTAAAGAAAACCCAGTTGTCGTCATGGATTCTGACGAGGACCCGAGCGAGCATTCAGACACACCTCCCACACAGTCGTCGATTGTCTCTGACGACGAGGATACCGTCATTGAGACACCACCAGCCTCGCCACTACCAGCTTCTCCACTATTACCTTCCCCACCTCCACGTTCTCCATCCCCACCCCCGCCACCACCATCTCCCCGCCGCGGAAGAGAATTTTTAGGAGCACTACACCTCCTGACGTAGCCTTAGGTGAGCTACCCATCTTCTTTAGGATAGGCAACGGGCCTTTACAAATGAAGAGTGCTAGAAAGAATCCCTTACTCCCTAACAAGAGGAACTTAGCTGCACGAGATGAGCCAGAGAAAACTAAACAACCACCAAAGAAGATACCTGAGTATCGATCGTATGCTAGGAGGCCAGGATGGATGGCACGTGTACTAGACCACTGGCATGACCTTGAGGGTATTTCCTCTACCTTTGAGGTCGGTGAGTCCTCTCAGCCACCTCCATCACTACCTCACACTAGGGAGCCAATGGAGGTAACCATACCGACTCTTGTCGCCAGGACTCACACACATGACCGCCAGCTTGAGAGGATGATTAGGGATGTTGAGGCATTGCTATATGATGTTAGGAGGATGAGTCAGGATACTACTAGGATGATGGGACAAGATGTGGGCAATTTTCTTGGATCGCTGGAGAGGTCTACTCGAGCACTTCAGGTGAGCCTTACTCAGAACCGAGATGACATTGATAGGATCCGACTCTTGAGAACCCATGACTTTGATCTGCTTAACGAGCTTCATGGTAGGATTATGGAGTTGGAGGTTCGTGTAGGGACACACCAGATGATGACTAGGGCTAGCATGCTCGTGGCTGGAGTAGTTATGTTGTTTGGGATGTTTGTTGCTTATTTTACCTAGCTGAGCGGGGTGTGCTCATGCAATATTATATGTATGAAAGCTTTGTACTGATGGGGGGTATGTCCCCATCCATTTTGTATCGGCTATGAAAACTATGTACTAGATGTTTTCTCTTGATGTATAATATTGTATAATATTATGGTGTGTTTATATTTCGGGTTCATGTGATGACATTATTACTCTGATTATAAATTTGTCTTATTTTTTTTATCTTGTGTATTAGAAAGAAAATCATGGCACTGAAAAAGCGAAACACCCGTAGCAACCCCGAAAACACCTGTTCGATGAGCCCTGAGGCGATTGACCAACTAGTGACACAACGCGTAGCATCCACAATTGCTCAATATGAGGCAAATCGAAACAGAAACAACGGATTTGGTAGCAGTACTGGAGGAAATGGAACATGAGGTAACGGGACTGGTATCGGCGGAGGTAACGGGTATGGTACCGGCGGAGGCACCGGATCAGGAGGTACCGGAGGTAAAGAAATAAGAAATTCATGCCTTAAAAATAAAGGAAAGAGAAATCACTACACATCATTAATAAAGTATTGATCTATTTAATATTGCTAATACAGAAGCGAGCAATAATGAAAAGGGCTGTTCCTACAAGACTTTTTTATCTTGCAACCCGAGAATCTTCCATGGAACTGAGGGTGCAATTGGAATAATTCGTTGGATTGAATGGAATCTGTTCTCAACATATCCAATTGTGCTGCTAATTTTATGGTGAGGTATGCCACATGTACCCTGGAGGACGAGGCACAAACTTGGTGGAACTCACAAGTTCAAACCTTGGGTATGGAAGCTGCATATCAGTTGACATGGGAAGAATTAAAAGCCATGGTGTTGGAGGAGTATTGTCCTCGAAATGAACTCCAAAAGATTTAAACTGATTTGTGGAATATCACAATGACTGGTTCTGATGTTACTGCTTATACCACTCGATTCCAAGAATTGGCAAGGTTGGTACCTCATATGGTGACTCCTGAGTATAAACGGATTGAAAGGTATATCTGGGGTCTTGTTCCTCAAATTAGGAGTTTGATTACTTCCTCAAAGCCGACCACCTTTAAAAGTGCAGTGTCTTTGGCGCAAACTTTAGCCGATGAGGCCGTCTGGGTACACTGATTAAGAAAAACTCTAGTGATAAGGAGGTGAATGAGAAAAAGGAAGTTGATGATAAAAGGTCGGGCGATAAAAGAAAATGGTTTGGAAAGTCAAGTAACCAAAACTACAAACGACATGAATCGGTTAAGGCATATATGGCAACTACTAAAACCAAAGGTTATGCTGGGAACAAACCTAAGTGCAACAAGTGCGCAAGACACCACGATGGGAGATGCAATTTGTGTGGTAAATGTAAGCAATGGGGACACCTTGCTCCTACTGGAAAGGGGAATACTGATAAGGGGAAACTTGCTTGCTATGAATGTGGGAGCATGGATCATTTCAGGAATAATTGTCCCAAATTGAGGAACAACAACAATCAGGCTCGAGGAAGAGCATTTGTGATCGGGACAAAAGATGCCCGCCAGGACCCCTCAACTGTCATTGGTACGTTTCTTGTCAATGATCACTATGCTCATATATTGTTTGATTTTGGTGCGGATTTGAGTTTTGTCTCTACCAAATTTAGACCTTTGTTGGGAATAGAGTCAAATAAATTAAAAGATAAATACATCATAGAGTTAGCAAATGGGAAGTTGATTGAAACTAGTGAAGTAGTCCAAGGATGCACTTTAGTCTTTGAGGGTCATTCGTTTGAAATAGATTTGTTACCCGTGGAATTGGGAAGTTTTGATATAGTTATCGGCATGGATTGGTTGTCTAAAAATCATGCCTAAATTGTGTGCTTCGAAAAGCTAGTGCGACTTCCACTATCGACTGGTGAAATATTGGTTGTTCAAGGAGAAAAGAAAACGATTGCTTTAAAGATTGTCTCATGTATGAAGGCTCGTAAGCTCTTGCGTAAAGGATATCAAGTGTTCTTGGCCCACGTTGTAGAAAAGGAACCCGAAGAACGATGAATTGAGGATATACCGATCGTACGAGGCTATCCAGAAGTCTTTCCCGAAGACTTGCCCGGATTGCCGCCCCCTCGACAAGTCCAATTCCGTATTGATCTGGTACCAGGAGCTGCACTAGTTGCGCGTTCTCCATATTGATTAGCACCATCAGAGATACAAGAATTATCTACACAACTTCAAGAATTGTTAGATAAAGGGTTCATTCGACCGAGTTTCTCATCCTGGGGAGCTCCGGTCCTATTCGTGAAGAAAAAGGACGAAACCCTTCGAATGTGTATTAATTACCGAGAGCTTAACAAATTAACAATCAAAAATCGGTATCCACTCCCTAGAATAGACGATTTGTTTGATCAGCTGCAAGGTTCAAGTTTTTATTCTAAGATCGATCTACGTTCCGGGTACCATCAATTAAGGATACAAGAGGAAGATGTACCCAAAACGGCATTTAGGACTCGCTATGGACATTACGAGTTCTTAGTCATGCCTTTCGGTTTAACTAATGCGCCTGCTGTTTTCATGGATCTAATGAATAGAGTGTGTAAACCCTGCCTAGACAAGTTCGTAATTGTATTCATTGACGACATCCTAATATATTCACGAACCAAGGAGGAGCACGAGCAACATCTGAAGTTGATTTTGGAATTGTTAAGGAATGAGAAGTTGTATCCGAAGTTCTCGAAAAGCGAATTTTGGATTCGGGAAGTCCATTTCCTAGGGCATTCATGTGGACCCAGCCAAGATCGAGGCGATTAAGAATTGGGAAGCGCCAAGGACTCCTACCAAAGTGCGTCAATTTCTTGGTTTAGCCGGTTATTACCGCCGTTTTATTGAAAATTTCTCCAAAATAGCCCAACCTTTGACTGCATTAACCCAAAAGGATAAAAAGTTTGATTGGGGCGAAAAGCAGGAGTCGGCTTTCCAATTATTGAAAGAGAAGTTATGTAGCGCACCAATTCTCTCTCTACCTGAGGGAGTAGACAATTTCGTCGTGTACTGTGACGCATCACACCAGGGATTGGGTTGTGTGCTGTTGCAAAATAAAAAGGTTATCGCATATGCATCTCGACAATTAAAAGTGCACGAAAAGAACTATACCACTCACGACTTAGAATTGGGAGCCGTCGTATTTGCACTTAAGATTTGGAGGCATTACCTTTATGGTACGAAGTGTTCCATCTTCACTGACCACAAAAGTTTACAACATATCTTCGCCCAAAAGGAGCTGAATATGAGGCAACGCCATTGGGTTGAATTGCTGAATGATTATGATTGTGAAATCAAATATCACCCAGGCAAAGCTAACGTGGTAGCTGATGCTCTAAGCCGCAAGGAAAGATTTAAGACTCTTAGAGTTCGTGCATTAGGAATGATCATTCACACAAGCCTCACCGCCCGAATTCGTGATGCACAACAAGAAGATCTCAAAGTAGAACATTTTCAAAAGAAATCCTTGAGAGGAATGGTGAGACAATTGGAACCCAAGGATGATAAAATTCTTTATTTATCGAACCGAATTTGGGTACCACGTTGCGGAGATCTTCGTACATTAGTCCTAGACGAGGCCCACAAGTCTAGGTACTCTATCCATCAGGGTGCCGACAAAATGTATAAAGATCTTAAAGAATTCTATTGGTGGCCTAATATGAAGGGCGATATTGCCACCTATGTCAGCAAGTGCTTGACGTGCTCGAAGGTTAAAGCTGAATATCAAAAGCCGTATGGACTTCTTCAACAACCCGAGGTACCCCAATGGAAATGGGAGCAAATCTCAATGGATTTTATTACGAAACTTCCTAGGACGTCAAGTAATTATGACACGATTTGGGTTATTGTTGATCGTTTAACAAAGACAGCTCACTTTCTTCCGATCAAGGAAAAAGACAAAATGGATAAACTTGCAAGGATTTATCTAAAGGAGATCGTTTCCAAGCATGGAGTGCCAATTTATATTATCTCCGACAAAGACAGCCGTTTTACGTCGCGTTTCCGGCAATCATTGCAAAAGACATTGGGTACACGCTTAGACATGAGCACCGTGTATCATCCACAAACGAATGGTCAGAGTGAAAGGACCATCCAAATTCTGGAAGACATGCTTCGCGCTTGTTTGATCGATTTTGGAGGTAGTTGGGATTCTCACCTACCGTTGGTTGAGTTCTCTTATAATAACAGTTATCACACCAGCATGAAAATGGCTCCGTATGAAGCATTATATGGTCGCAAGTGCCGATCACCACTTTGTTGGGCTGAAGTGGGTGACAAGCAAGTTACTGGTCCTGAAATTATCCAAGAAACCACTGATAAGATCTTCCAAATTCATGAAAGGTTGAAAGCGGCGTGGGACAGACAGAAAAGTTACGCCGATAACCGCCGCAAACCGCTCGAATTTCAAGTAGGAGATAAAGTCTTGTTGAAAGTATCACCCTGGAAGGGAATTGCTCGTTTTGGAAAACGAGGCAAACTAAACCCGAGGTACACTGGGCCATTTGAAATATTAAAACGGGTAGGTCTCGTGGCTTACAAACTTAAGCTACCTCAAGAACATAGCAGTATTCATGACACATTCCATGTATGTAATTTGAAAAAGTGTCTATCCGACGAAACGCTGATAATCCCTCATGACAAAGTTCACATTGATAGTAAACTAAACTTTGTGGAGGAACCGATTGAAGTGTCGGACCGGAAAGTCCAAAAGTTAAGACGTAGTCGCATTAAATTGGTGAAAGTTCGTTGGAACTCAAAACGCGGCCCAGAGTTTACTTGGGAGCGTCAGGATGAAATGAAAAGAAAGTATCCTCACCTTTTTCCTAAGACGCCAATTACGGACGACACGAACAGAATTTCGGGACGAAATTCTAATAACAAGGGGAGAATGTGACACTCCGTAAAACAGGTCATTTTCCGTACAATGCCTAAATATGATTTCTTAACGTTAATTCCCACATGATTAATTTTTGTTAAGTTTAATCACGACGAGTCTAGCATAGGTCGCATATGCATGATACATTGCATACAAGTAATTTATTTTTATTTTTTTAAATTACTCAAAATTTCGGATTTGGTCTAACGAACATGGACGTTGGTGATACTTTTAAACAACACGATTACATACATACATATATATATATATATATACATACATATATATATATATATATATATATATATATATATATATATATATATATATAAACAAACTAGGAGTTTGAGTTTTATGTAATACAATTATATTTTATAACTATTTCTATTATCGACAACGAACACGAAACGAACTAAGAGCGTTTGCTATATTTAAAATCCTACGCAAACTTACGAATGTTTAAGTTATAAGTAGTGAATAATCTTCATAAAAAAAATCACGCACACAAATAATTCTAATATCTAAATGCATACTATTAATAAATGTCAATTTGCTTGAAATTAAGTATTAAATGTCATTAAATAACAAATTTAATCCTGATTTGAATTACAAAACAAAACTCACGACCATTATTCCTTGGAAAATAAAATACACGCATACACCTTTCATTTATATCAAAGACTTAAATAGGTGTAACTATGGAGTCACAAGCAATTGGTCAATATTTTCAACAAAACAAATCTTTCAACAATCACCATCACCTACCCCTACCCTTTTCACCCATCACATTTGAAGATTTGATCCAACCCACTCCAACTAAACCGTGAACATTATCACCCCATCACTCCCTGTTTGCGTTTTCTTCCTTTCACCTATTGCACACTCAACTCCCACTATCTTATTTATAACACTACTAGAAAAATTGCTTTTAATGACACGCATAGCGTGTCATTAAAGGGTACAGATGACACGCAAATGCGTGTCGTTGAAGCCCCTGTCATAAATTAAACATGACACGCATCTGCGTGTCATGTTTAATGACACGAATTAATGACACTCTTTTTTGACACCGAATTGATACCAAAGTTTTAAGTTTTGGGATCGGTACGATACCGGTACCGATACGGTACGGTATTTCCTGTTTTTTTACCTTCGGTACCGAGTATAATCCCGGTACCGCTACCAAGATTATGCGATTTTCGATACTGGTACGGTACCGTGCTCATCCATAATCTAGCATTCAAGCAATACCATAGCTTATTTGCCTTATTAGTCCTTGTTTACAATCCCCTTGAGTCTATGTATCGTCCTAGAACCACCGTAGTAGCAAGCCCGAATAAGCAAAAACATTTATTGTGTTCTTGACCAAACAAACTTAAAAACTTACATCGATAATGTAAATAGAAAAAAGAAAATTAACTTGGGTATTAGGGGTGCAAACGAGCCGAGCCCGAGCTCGGCTCATTTAACTTACACAGAGCTCAAGCTCGAGCTTGACTCGTTTAGAGCACCATTTAAAAAGATCTAGCTCGGATCGTGAGTAGATTTCAAGCTTGAGCTCGGCTCGGGCTCGGGCTCGACGCGTTTACTATTTATTAATCTTTTTTATATATTTAAAATTATTTTTATATTTGCTTTTCATCTATAGCCACCTATGCAGCTAAAATGAGCAAAATAGTTCACTAGAGAGCTGAAACTAAACAAACACACAAAACAATATACAAAAAACAAAGCTACCAAGTTAAATCACCAAAATATATGCCTATTACACACATACATATTACCACAACATATGACCGTTTTTTGGAATTTAACAAAAATAAAGCTGTAGAAGAACCTGCGTATCTTCTTTGATGACTCCTGCATAATGTAATATTGCATGCCTTCCTATTCCTATGAAAACACCTACGGCCAGTAGTAACACCTGAGCAAGAACATGACATGTGACAACTCATTTAACCTGAAAAACAATATCCGTATGTTTAAAATTGAGGATTAAATAAAACAAATCTTACCGAGGATTCCATAAAAGGTTATTAAATTCTAGAAAATTTAAAACTTTTCTCTCTAATGGGTCAAACACGACTTTGTTTATCTTATAGATTTCCTTTAAGAAACTTTAATTTGAGTTCGACCAGTAATATAAACCATAGCCGAGTTCGATCCGTTAGAGATAAAACATAAAACCAAGTTTCACCTATTCTGGTTATCTTTTATCTCTAACGGGTCAAACATGTTGTTTTATATCAAGTGGATTTCATTAAAGGATACATATGGCATACAACTGTGTGTCGTTTGATCTCTTAAACGGTCAACTCGAGTTATATATATCTCTAACAACAGGCATTTCTATATGAACAACATATTGTTGTAGTTATTAACAGGAAGCCAATAAACTATTTTTTGGCATTATAATCCAAAGTATAACAAACCGTAAACCTCTCTGAACCATTACTGAAGTGAAATTAAAAAGACTTTTAAGTATAACATGATATAAATATCGTTTAAGATGTTTATTTAGGGGAATTATTGGGTATCTAACTATATATAAAACACCAATCTACATCTTGCATTAGGACTAACAATATGTTTAAAAAATATACTAACTATTATATCTCCTACTTATAACTAATAAGCTAACAGGAGACATAAGCTTTTAAAATTCACTATTATGTTCCACCACGTAATCCATTGGGTAGGTGCATTCAAATGGTAGTTACCAAATAATTAGCGGTGCATCCACATATATCCAAATTTAAGCCATTTAAACAAAGTTGCGCCATATGATCTAAACAAAATCAAGCCATAAGTTTTTAACACTGCATCCAAATTTATCCAGATACACCTCAACATATTAGAACACACAGAATCGAAATGCAACCCTAAACCCTAAGTTAAGATCAAAATGGAAGTCCTAAATAAATGATTCAGAAAATTATGCAGAAGATAGGTTGCCTTTTTAACTGTATTTGCAAGCAACCCAGCCCCAAATCAAATACATAAAAAGAAAATTAAACCCGACCAGATACAACAACAACAACAAAAACTGAAACAATCAAGCGCTTATAATAAAAGTCGTAGTACCTTACTAATTTTCTTAGTTTCAATTGCCGCAAGCCTTAACGTAACATCCAACAACAATAGAAAGGATCTATAAGACGATTAAAAAATGCCCTAATTAGAACGAAACCCTAATAGTTCACCAAGAGATGAAGAAGGAAGAAAGCGTGATCCTTGGAAATGAGTGATGGAGGAGGTTATAGGGATCTGGAAGAAGAGGGAGAGTAAAGTGGTTGTGTTACTTTGGGGTTTGAATTTTAGAATATTAGGCGGGTTTATAAATTTTCAATTGAAAGATGACATGCATTTTTTAAGCTACAACTTTTTTTTTGTTTACGACACTGAATTGTTGACACACAAAAAAAATGTCATGAATTTTTTTAATTTTGAAAAATATGACATGTTTTTAGGACAAGCGCATTTGCGTGTCATAAATCAGCGCGTGTCATAGTTTACATGTCATTAAAGGTCTTTTTCTAGTAGTGTAATATCATAAGAACTCAACCATACTAAACTCTCTCTATATATAATAAGACTTATAAAACAAAACCATATTTAGTTGCACCCACAAAACCAAAACATTCGGTTGTCTCTCCTTCTCACGCCCCAAACCCGACACCCATTTACACCACCCAACTCTCTTCTTGGCTCTACAACACAAATACATATTATTTTGAAGATATTTCAAAGATAACAACAATGGGTTAGGATGCTCTAAGAAGTGGAAATCAAGCTCAAGATCTTCTATGTTTCTTTTTAATCTCTAATCCTAGTGCTAAGTGAGCTAATTTCTTCTAAACCTATCTTTATATTTTATATACTGTGTTTATGTTAGTTTCAACTCCCAACTAAAAATTTACACACTTAGCATGTTAAAGAAAACTTGTAATCATGAATATAAACTCATTATACTTGATAAATACCTAAGGGACTTGAAAGGGGTAAATGATATGGGTTAAAAGCATGCTCAAATGTAGTTTACATATTTCTAAGATTTGATTAGAGTGATTAAATACATGTTGTCATACTTTAAAAAAATAAAAATAAATAAATAATCAAATCACTAAATGTTTTTATTTAAGAATGTTGTTTATATATTTGCTAGAAAAATATGTTATTCTTTATAGTGTGTTTACAAAGTT
>NW_027505376.1:0-22500 GCF_021521415.1 Bidens hawaiensis
CGCGTGATACTGCGCGCACCACCAGTAACCATCCCTTCATCACAACACCTCATAGCCAGACTGAAACTCCTCCAGACGATCTCACGTTCCAAAATCTGACTGGTGCAAAACAAAAAGGACCAATGGATCCGGTAGTTGAAACCAATGACCCTAAAGAATGGCTCATAAACGAACAACGGCGTTTAATGAACAAATACAATGAGCTGGTCAAATACAAAAAGTTAGCCGACTTAACACAAAGGCTCGCATTTGATAAACAAACCATTCAGGGAACAACAAAAAGGGTGCGCGCGCCGGAAGATGGTCACTCTGTTCACACCGAACACGCTGATGTTAGTGATGAGGAAGAGGTGCACAGCATGAGGAAGACGCGAGATACTCATGCAGGAGGTCACAGCCTCGCGCGCACATGAACACAGCGCCTGGAGCCAAAGTTGATATGATCTGTACACACCGTACAACCCACAAGCGAGAGGGCAAGTGGACGTAACCACACCATATAGACCAGCCATCTTGGTGAAGCATTCAAAATTCACTGAGCGCATTGCGAAGGCTCCCATTCAACACAAAACCAAGATGCCAAGTGGTCTAGGCAAGTACGATGGTACAACAGATCCAGATGATTTCTTACAAGGTTTTTACAACACTGGAAACCTAGAAAGCTGGACGATGCCAACATGGTGTCACATGTTTGCTCGCTGCCTCACGGGCGCAGCGCGTGTCTGGTTCGAAAGCTTGCCGACAGGACAAATCGATGGGTTCGAAGAGCTATTGGAGAAGTTCCAGGCTCACTTTGTACAGCAGCGCAGACACACGCGCGACCCCGATGACATCATGCACTGCGTGCGCAGGAATGATGAAACAATTGAAGACTACATAACTCGTTTCAATCAGGAATCTCTTGCAATTGAGGTATCACTGAACAACTCTTGCGCGTGGCCTTTATACAAGGTGCGCGCAGTGATCAACTCCGCAGAGCTCTCGTGAGCAGAGATGGCATGCCAACCACTTGGGCTAAGCTTATGGAAGCATCGCGAGTCTTCGCGCGAAATGAAAAACAATGAAAGGAGGGGCAAACAAAACTCCGTATGGTCCAGGTTGCAACAAACCAGTTATTCTCCCGCAGAAAAGCAAGCGCAACCAAGTTCACCCCAGCCCCAAAAAGACATTCGTAATCGTGGAGAAGGTGACAAGAGGGAAGGCGGCAGAGAGCCTAACAGACCTCTACCAAGAATCACCAAAACGCCTTCTGCAAGTGTTAAGCACAGAGAATGTCCAGTTTAAAAGCCCCAAGCCATTACTCCATAAGGACCACCAAACAGTGGCAAGTATTGTGAGTTTCACAAGTCCACAGGGCACAACACCGATGCATGCCACCATTTGAAGGATGCGATTGAAAGAGATGTGAAATCAGGCAAGTTGGCTCACCTGGTGAAAAACCCAAGACCAGAGAATGAACAACCAGATGGAGCCTCAGCCAGTAAAAAATTCAAAAGAATCTGTGTAGCTGAAGGAGGAAGGCAAGGGCAAAGATCGAGGAAGAGAAGCGCGCAAGTCCAAGGGGATTAGCGCGAGCAACAAGTAATCTTCCCAAGAATCAGAGGAGGCCCGTCTATCAGCAGTCCTCTAGTCATCACTGCACACATCGCTCATTATGAGGTGTCAAAAGTCCTGGTGGACAACGGCAGTGAATCAGACATCATGTATGAGCAATGTTTCAGGAAGTTGGATCCAGCAGACCAAGCAAGGCTCGAAATTGTGAATACACCAATCTCAGGTGTCTCAAACGAAATTATTCACCCCCTAGGTCAGATACAATTCGAACTAACTATGGGGGATGAGAAACACAAGCGATCTGAAATTGTCAACTTCTTGGTCTTGCCCACCATTTCATGCCATAATATGATCTTGGGTAGAGGAACGATTGCCCAATTCAACGCCATACCGTCACCAGCGCACGGCGCGTTGGGGTTCCCAACACCAACAGGAGTAACGTTTGTATACCGAGATCATTTGTGCGCAGTGACAAGTATACCGAGGGAAGGGAGAATGAAACTTCCAATGGCAAACAACGCGCCGGAGGAATGGATTCTCAACCCAAAATTCCCAGAGCAAACAATCACAATTGGAGCTACGATATCAGACGACACAAGGTTGAGAATGAAAAGATTGCTCACAACGTATATGTCGGTCTTCGCGTGGCAACATTCTGATATGACTGGGGTTCCGCGAGACCTGGCGCAACATTCCCTCAACACCTTCAAGTCTGTAGAGCCAATTGCTCAAAAGAAGAGAGTCATAGGGGATGAGAAGGCAAAGGCCATGAATGAGCAAGTAGAAGATCTACTGCGCGCAAATATCATCCGCCCAATACGATACCAAACATGGGTAGCCAATCCTGTGATGGTAAAGAGAGCAACGGGTCATGGAGGATGTGCATTGATTTCAAGGACCTCAACAAAGCGTGTCCAAAAGATTGTTACCCCCTCCCAAACATTGACGCGAAGGTGGACTCTGTGGCGCCATTTAAGCTCAAATGTTTCCTAGATGCCTATAAGGGCTATCACCAAATTCAAATGGCACCACAAGATGAGGACAAGACTGCCTTCAGAACTGACAAGGGTGTTTTCTGTTACACAAAAATGCCCTTTGGTTTGAAGAATGCAGGAGCCACTTACCAAAGACTCATGGATGCGGTTTTCAACGAGCAAATTGGAAGAAACTTAGAAGTCTACGTGGATGATTTGGTGATTAAAAGCAGGGAGGAAAAACAAATGCTCAAAGACATCGAAGAAACCCTTTGGCGCCTAAAGGAAGTAAACATGAAGCTCAACCCGAGCAAATGCACATTCGGCGTAGAAGAAGGGAAATTTCTCGGTGTAATGGTCACCAAGGATGGTTTCAAGGTGAACCCAGAGAAGGTGGAGGCTATCCTTGACATGCCCTCACCATCCACCATGAAGGAAGTTCAAAATTTGAATGGTAGATTGGTATCAATTAACAGGTTCCTAGCAAACCATGCAAGCAAATCTACCCCATTCGTTAACACAATGAGAAATTGCTTAAAGAAAAGCCAATTCAAGTGGACGCCTGAGGCCGAGCAAGCTTTCAGTGAGATAAAAGAATGTCTGATAAATCTGCATGCACTCACAGCTCCACTTCCTGGTGAAACTTTAACGTTGTACCTGTCAGCAGGAGAGCGCGCCTTTGGCGCAGTATTACTGGTGGATCGCAAAGGAATCCAAACACCAATTTATTATGTAAGTCGGGTGTTGACAGATCCTGAGACGCGCTACACCATCATAGAAAAGTTAGTTTTATCACTAACGCATGCGTCGCGCAAGCTTCATAGATATTTCAATGGTCATCCCATTGAAGTCCTGACTGATTACAACATCCAGCAAGTCTTGCGACGTCTCGCGCTCTCAGGAAGGCTGACAAAATGGGCGCTGGAATTAGGGGAGCACACGATCACCTACAAACCTCGTCCAGCAATCAAGGGACAAGTCTTAGCTGATTTCATTGCAGAAATCCCTGAAGGAAAAGTCGAAGAGGCTCAACACGAAGTAGACCCTCCGCAAGCCAATAATGAAGAAAATGTTTGGAGATTATTCACTGATGGAGCTTCAAACAACGAAGGGTCCGGCGCAGGCATCAAACTGGTGGATCCAGAAAGTCATGAGTATACTTACGCAATCAGGTTGGATTTCAAGAGCACCAACAATGAAGCTGAGTATGAAGCCCTGTTGGCTGGTCTGCGCATCGCGCACAAGTTCGGAGTTAAAAAGCTAGAGGCTCATGTCGATTCATACTTGGTAGCAGCACAGGTCAATGGCCTTTATGATGCCAAGGAGAACACTATGCCTCTGTATTTAGAGCAGGCGAAGAAACTCACCGAGCAATTTGACTTCTTCAGAATCATACATATTCCGCGCAGTGAAAACAAGTCTGCCGACGCGCTGAGCAAGATGGCATCAACCAGCTTCGATCACTTTGGCAAAGATGTCAGGGTGGAAGTAATGAGCAACCCGTCGGTGGGAGCGAAGTCTGTCCTTGTAATTCATACAACACCTTCATCATGGATAACTCCATTAATGGAATTCTTGAAGGAGGGAAAGGTACCGGACGATCGCGCACAGGCGAGGAAGATAAGACACAAGTCGCAGAACTACGAACTGCTTGATGGTACGTTATATCGACGCTCTTATCTTGGACCGCTCATGAAATGCCTGGATGCCGAGGAAGCAAGCTATGTGATCAGAGAGATACACGAAGGAATCTGTGGAATACATGCTGGCCCGCGCATGGTGGTTGCCAAGGCAATGAACGCAGGTTACTATTGGCCAGGCATGTACTTGGACGCGTTAAAAGAGATCCAAAAATGCAAAGCATGTCAGAGCTATGCGCCAAACACCATGCGGCCAAAGAACAACTTGATTCCAGTGATCTTCGCATGGCCTTTCCACAAATGGGCAATCGATATTGTGGGTTCCTTACCACAAGCGCAAGGGCGAGTAAAGTTTTTGGTAGTGGCAGTAGACTATTTCACAAAATGGGTTGAAGCCAAGCCACTAGCAAAAATCACAGCCGAGGCAATGAAGCAATTTATTTGGAGCCACATCATATGCCGTTTTGGCCTGCCAATGGAAATTGTGAGCGACAATGGCAAACAATTCACTGACAGGAAGATATCCAGTTGGCTCAAGGAATTGCGCATCAACCAAGTCTTCACTTCAGTATACCACCCTCAAGGGAATGGCCAAGTGGAGCGCGCGAACCAAAGCTTGCTGAATGGGCTGAAGAAAAGGTTGGAGGGAGAATCCCATGCATGGGTCGAGGAGTTACCTAATGTCCTGTGGGCGCACAGGAAATTAAGCAAAACCAGCAATGGCGAGTCCCCGTTCAGCCTAACCTATGGAACGAGGCCATGATTCCAGCAGAGATTGGATGCCCATCCTATAGGGTGCTCATGATGAGTAAAAAAGACAACGAGCAAAAAAGGAGGTTGGATCTGAACTTACTTGAAGGGCGCAGAGAGGCGGCTATCATCAGTGAAGCCAAATACAAGAAAAAACTAGAAAAATATTACAATCAGCGCGTGAAAGAATGCCACTTCAAGAAGAATGATTTTGTCCTTCGGAACAATGAAGCTAGTCGCGCAATACCCCCGGGAAAGATGTCTCTTAACTGGGAGGGACCTTATCAAGTCTCGGAAGAATTGGGAAAAGGCGCATACGCTTTAAAAGATTTGAATGGAAAGAAGATCCCGCGCACATGGAACGCGGCACAGATTAGAAAATGTTTCATGTAAAAGTTGTCAAGTTTGTAATCAAGGCCCTTTAAGCCATTATGAAAAATGATGCGCGCTATTTTCTCTTAATGTGTGTTCTATTACCTTTTGCATACATGTTTCACACTTCCCTTTATTAATTTTGAGCAATATGACAACATTGTATTGACATCAAACTAAAAATAAAACGAAGTAAAACATACATGCGCGAGCTTCAAGCTCAAACGCGTTAACGAGTTTTAACTCTAAAGCGTCAGGGCCTTAGCCCAATAATATGAGCCTTAGCTCAGGGCCTTAGCCCAATAATATGAGCCTTAGCTCAAATTACTAACAACATCCATCCTACATGCTGCGCAGCTAAACCATAAAAATACCTAAGCACAGCTAAGGCAAAGCACATGCCAAAACATAGTTGTTAAGGTCTCAGGTCAAGGTCGCGCATGGGATTATAATGGATATCAGAGTAACACATACTGACACGTAAAGGCTAAAAAACTCATTCATAATTCCCTATAATAAATGCGCGATAACGTCGCGCAAAAGAGGAATAATGAAACGCCAAGGCACGTGTCAGCATATTCAGAATATTGCAAAATAACTTGAAATATGACAAGGATTAAGTAAAATAATTTCCTTAAAACCTTGTTCAAGTTTCAATGTGCAAGCATATCTTATATTCAACAAGCACAAACATGCAATATAAAGAGATGAATTGGGAATGCGCAAGATGCGAATAAGGGAAAAAAAATTTCATTCCAAAACATAGAAGTTTACAAATTTACAAAATGATGAGATAAAAACTACAAAAAAAAAAAAAAACATGAAGGGCTCTTCAAGTCTCTATATCAACATCAGCCTCTTCATCGCCCTCATCATTACCTCCTCCCTCAGCATCTGGCGCAGCCCGCTCCTCGTCATCTCCAAACTTACCATAATCAAGCTGTTCGTCTTGAATGGAGTCGTCTTCTATCACGATAGTGTCAGGAGTAGGTCCTTTGGCCACGTCAGAGCCGCTAGCAGAGGCAGCATTGCCCGCGCCATCATCGCTGCCACCAGTCCCTTCACACTCGTCAAGTAATTTCTTTAGCGCGCCGAGATCGGGCTGGTCAGCAAGCGCGGCTATCTGCAAGTCACAAGGAAAAGTATGAGTACAAAAGACTAGGAAAATAAGTCAAGGTAAACTCATTAAGGTTAAAATACCTGCTCAAGGATGGGAATTGGAGTATTCAAGTACTTCTCCCCCACCTCGGCCATATCAGCGCAGACAACGTCGAGCTGATAAGGGTAGTCGGATGGATTCTTCTTCAGCATGCCATATTCATAGCCATCCTTAAACCCTTCAGCTCGACCCACCAAGCGCGACGCATCATTGCAATCCATCACAAGGGTCTGAAACTCGTCTGAGTATTTCATCGCATAAGCGCAACGAGTCACACCCTGTGAAACTAGCCATTGACGATCCTGCGCGAGAGAAGAAACAGACGTCTCAAGAGCAGGAATCTGAGAGTTTAACAACTCAACAGTTTCCTTGGTTTGTTTTAGCTCTTCTCTGTCAGACGCTGCTGCCGCCAAGGCTTCATTCTTCTCTGCTCGCGCAGCATCGAGCTTTTCTCTCTCAGACGCTGCCGCCGCCAAGGCTTCATCCTTTTCTGCTCGCGCAGCTTCGAGCTCTTTCTTCAGGCGGGCAACCTCACTCTCTAATAAAGATTTGTCAGTGTTAGCCTACACAAGAGTTTGATCACGCGCCTCTGCCTCCAGCTCCAAGTCACGCGCTCGGCGCGCATACCTGGCCGCATCCGCTTCTGCCGCCTGCAGCTTCTCCCGCGCAGCCTGCAGCTCATGCCCGCGCTTCACAAAGGCAGCGTTGGCACTTGCTCGGTTCTCGCTAAGTTCTGCTTGGAGTTTCTCAGCTCTCTCTCGAGCGTCAAAAAGATTCCAAGCAGAAATCTTAGCCTCTTGCTTGGCCTCCGCAAGGGCATCACGCACTTTTATATAATCATTGCGAAGCTCTTGGGAGGCAGCAAAGAACGCAGACCCAACAAAAATGTGGTCGTTGAGCAAGTCCACGCGAGCGCGGTCCTCCTGAAACCTCCTTTCAGCCGGAGGCACAGAGTGAGCCCAGAAGTCTTCACACACGCCCATGGATTGAAATGAGCTATCTTCAGTAATATTCCAGCTCGGGCGGTATATGTGATCGGCTTCCTGCAAACACAAAGCAGCGCAAAAGAAACGTTTTAGTTATCTAGACACTAATTTGGAAGTCCGCACAGCGGAGAAAAACAAACTTATACATGCGGAGAGCCGGCAGAAAAGTCAGCGCCAGCCCCACGAGAAGAAGGCTGCGCCACGAAATCTCGTGGCGCTACAGGGCTTGCGCGGCCACCATCGGAATCTTCAAAATTGACCTCCTCAGCATCCTCTGTAACAGGTCTTTTCTCCTGCGACTTGGAAAAATCAAAAACAGTCTCACGAGGAGGGCTGCGCGCAGGAGGAGGTGAGGGAGGTCTTGACGCCGTTAGATCAGCGCATAAAATAGTCTCCTGCTCCCTAGTAATCCCAATGAGAGGAGATTCAGTGCTTGCTGGAGCAGGAGCAGAACTAACGGCGCCGGCGCCGGCGCCAGCAGTGCCACCAGCAGCTTGTGTGCCAGCTATAATTCCTATGAAAAAACCAAAGAGAAATGATTCATGACTTGATCTAAAAGAAAAAAGTCAGAAAATCAAAGCGCAATAAATACCTTGGCGCACAGCCGTCCGCGAATTGAGCATCGCCATGAAGTCCATTTTCCCTCTTTTCGAGGGTAAAACAGGGGACTTCAAAGCAACCTTCGGCGCAGCCTCGGTACCTTGCTGCGCCTGAGGTTGAGCCACCAAAGTCGCCGGCTCTACAAACATTTGAGTGAGCAAAGCTTCATTAATAACTCTCGGAATCACGCTCATAAAACCACAAAATATAAACAAAGTATACTTGTTGGAGAAGATGAAACAGCAGGCGCAGCGCCGCTTCCCTTGTCCACCGCGCGAAGAGATGAGGTGGCAGCACCATACCTCGTGTGGACGGGAGGACTGCCCACACCTCGAGGCAAAGAAGACGAGGAAAACTTGGAGGTAAATCCCTTGGTTTTCTCAAGTCCCTTCGCTTGGGTAGGAGGATCCTGGACAACAGGGGCATCATTTTTCTTCTGTTTTTTACTGGCCCCTGCGCCAGTTTTGCCTTTAGCTTTGCGCTTGAGTTGTGGCGCCTCAGCTTCTTCCTCCACCTCCTCTTCCGCAAGCTCCAACTCATAATTCTCGAGCGCATCTACAATACGTGCAACAGAAATGTTAACCAAATTTGGTATTCTAAAGGCCTAAGCATAAGTACAAAGACTTACCAGGCGCATCGCTGTCAAAGCAAAATTCCAAATCAACAGGGATGAACATATCATCGAAGCGATCGGGGAAAGCAACTTCCCCAGCGCTCAGCGCGACAGAGCCACCCTCCATATGCTCGTCATAGGCGGCGTGGACGTATTCCTTGCTTACTGCATAAAACATGACAAATGATATCAACAAAACGAATTATATTCGCGCAGAAATAATGCAGTGAGCTAATAACTCACCTAAGCCATCAACTTGGATGACAGGCTCAGTCGCGCTGTCGGTCCACCTCTTGCTCATACCAACCCCCACCAGCGCCTCCTCGCAAATATTCTTGGCGGGGGATGGTTCAGCAGTTAACTTGTTAACCCATGCGCCCGTTGGGTTCTTATGAACATTCTCATCCGCGGGCGCAGAAGTGATCGCGCGCATGGTCATGCGAATGGGAATCACACCAGCCTTAATATAAAAAAATTTTTCAGACCAGTCATGAAGGCTTTTGAAGGAAACAGTGCAGCACTTAACCTTCTGACTGCGCGGTATGAATGAGAACCAAGAATCTTGGATTTTTGGCTTGTAAAAATATTGAAAGCGCCGAGGGGTGGGCTCCTCGCGCTGAGCTTTTCACATGAACTCAAAATGAGTCATGCGCACTAGTCCACAAGGATGGACTTGGGATATGTGAATCCCATAAAACTGAAGGAGCGCACCCATAAACCTTGTCATCGGGAGACGAAGGTTACAGTGAGTGAAAAAGTGAGAGTATAAAGAGATATAGCCGGTGGGCGGATCTGCCGCCGTTTGCCCGGTCGCCGGGAGCAGACAGCTGTACTCAGGGAGAAAACCCTGAGAGGCGACGAGATTGTCGAAGTCAGACTGTTTCAATTTACAGGGAATCTCATCCCATCTCTTCACTGTTTTGTTCTTCCCCACCTCCTCCGACGAGGCCTCGGCAGCCCGTTTACCCTTGCCGGTCTTCTTCAAAGTGGACATAACTAATGATTTTACACGGCGTTTGCTGGGGGAAATTGTGGTGTCTGGGTTATCAGACATACAATGGTGAATCAAACAGCGGTTACTTTAAGCACGGAAATCTGGAAGCAAAAGACAGGCTCTTAATCGGAATGAAAATTGAAGAAGAAAGAGCTCTGAAATAACAATGAATATGAAGAAAAACCACTCAAAAGGCTTGCTTTTATAGGCCCAGGAGAGAGAAAGAAACAGGTACTGATCAGAGTTAAGCTCACGCGCCCCCACTCGCAGGTGCAGGCCAACATGAGCGCGACACGTGTTCCTGACACTGTATGAGGAGACATGAAAGGCCACTGTAGCACCTCGAGCACACGAAAAGTCTGACACATAACGTCTCCATCTCTGACGCATGTCAGCACCAACCAACCACGTACATGGATGATTCATTTCAACCAAAAGGATAGAATTTCGCGCAACGCACATATGAGAAATAAAAAAGAAAAGACAAACCCTATTAAAAGAGCAAACTATTAAGTCTAATATCTATCTTACCTCGCTCGCGCGAGACAAGACACACATTAGACTGGGGGGGCTTGAAGAGGTATGCACCCGCCTTAACATCGAGCGGGGCGGGTCAACCCACAAGATATAGACAAGAGGCTTGAAATCAGGATGTCATGAAGACACAAAGCCAAAACCTATGTGCGTGGCGCATATCACATATGCTCACGCATATCACATATGTTCACGCATCACATATGCTCACGCGTATCACATACGCTCACGCATCATATATGCTCACGCATATCACATCTGCGCGTGGCGCATCTGCGTGTGGCGCGTATCACATACGCTCACGCATCATATATGCTCACGCATATCACATCTGCGCGTGGCACATCTGCGTGTGGCGCGTATCACATGTGCTCACGCATCATATGCTCACGCATATCGCATCTGCGCGTGGCGCATATCACATATGCTCACGCATATTACATATGCTTGCGCATATCACATCTGCGCATGAAACATCTGCGCGTGAGAATAAAGAGAAGACCTCGCGCATCACCAGGATAGGCGCATATCACACATGCACATAGTCAACCACGTCCTTATCCAAATCAGGATAAGGACAACCATGATTGTGCTCATCAGACAACCTTCCAGAAGGTATCCTTTAAGGAATAAAGAATATGCTGATGTTGACAGCTGCCAATGAAGGGTGGACAACTCAGCAAAACCCATGTGCTATCACGTGATTGCACATGGGTCAGGTGAAATACCTTGGTCAGAGAATAATCAATGAAAAAGCACCAGGTGTCCTAAGGACACGTGGCGCGAAGCAATAGGAGGAGGCCAAAAAGACCCTAATTGAGTCTGAGCCCAATCATTGGAAACCCTAACACTATAAATACCACACCACCTCCACAAGGGGAGGTAAGCAAGAAAATATATTCTAAGTCCTTACTTACTTTCAGATTATTATTATCTTCTCCTACAATATCTTATTCTCACACCGGAGGGTTACCTCAAAGAGGACCCCTCTGTCCCTTTCTGAGGGGTAAGTTCACGGTGCTGCTCGTTTTGTAGGTGGAAGAATTCATACTCCGGAAAACCATCGGTGATATAGCACACTCATACCCGAGGAAAGTTGATCGTCTACTAGTGAGTCGATCCACGTTTCTTCAAATATATATATGTGCAAAAAATAGTACATTGAAACTTTTGAGTCTCGTAGTCATATTTTACAAGTCCTGTTATTGGAAACTTTTAGTTTACTTCCAAAATAAACAATAACTAAGTCTTAATTTCATTTTTTACAAATAAACAAGCAAGAGTGTTGCAGGAAATTTGATATGACACACTGTGATGTCAATCAACCTTTTAACTTTTCTCTATTTTTTATGAATGATCCCGAAATAAAATTCACATAATGTGGGTAAACTAATGTTAAACGATAATCTCATACGTTTGTGATGGCAGACAGCGTTGGGTAATCTAACTCCATCATCTTCTAACCTGCCGTCGAAGATCCACTGCGGTAAAACCTGGTTTGAATCGAATCAATTTGACCTCCACCCAAAGGCCTGATACAGTAAAACCCGGTTATGATCGAAATCGACCTTGAGACATTACGGTATTAAGCCCAAATCTTGACCTTTCTTTTAATGCTAGTTGAGCTAAACCTCTTAAACTCATTGGCAATCAACCTTTTAACTAGTTTTCTTTTTCACGACATCAACCTTTTCACTAATTACTAACTTAATTCTTTTTGTTACTTAATACTTATAAAACTAATTAAGATCATAATCATTCATTGAATACTTTTTCGTCGGTTTTATACACTTATAAGACATGTACATATATAATGCATATTCAAATATCATAAAACTATATATGTAGTCAAGGTTAAACAACCAAATCAGTTTACACGTCGGATTCCAGGTTTCAAACCAGACCAAATTATCGTCATAACTGAAAACTGAATTGTTTGATTTCCAATTAGGTAACTTAATTGCTTCGTTATGAACGGTCCAGTCTGATTCCTATTTTTTGATGGCGAAATATTTTTAAGACGGATTAAAGAAAGGGTTCGATTCATCCTTTCATTTGTTCATAAATCAAGTCATGAACTCTATTGTGTACGGTTAAATTAAATTAGTCCTGGGACCTTCTATGGGGACGCCTAGTCATGACATATACCATTTTTTCTATATTAAACTTCATCTTAACCATCAACACGTCTTTTTTTTTTTTTCGATGTGCATGCGTTCATGAGAGAGAGAGAGAGGGAGGGAGAGAGATTGACCCAATGTGTCCTTTACAAATTATTCGCTAATCATTCTTCAAAATTAATACAAAATCAAAGATAAAACCTTAGACGATGGTTGAATCCGACTACGGAAAAATGAGAATAATCATAAGGACAAATTGTTTTAAAGAAAATAAATTGGCCAACATGCAATGGGGTGAAGGCGCAGGAGGGGTTGTTCCCTTGCGGGATTGGAAGGCCGGTGCTTGGCGTGAAACTCCTTGGTGGTGCTGTAAGCCAGGATGCGGGATTTATCAGCAGTTTGGCTATGAAAAGGGCATCTAGCGCTGTGGAACTGATGAGCTGTCTCCCAAGACTTCGGGATCCTCAATGCGAGCTTCTTTTGCTTCGCTCATGTATGGGAGTCGCCAAGCTTTTGTTCGGTTTGAGAACATGCCAACCTATGTATGTGGGGGAAGCTGTTTCTATATTTGACAACGGTATTCGAAGGGCGATTGAGGACATCGTGGTTTGTGGAGGTCCGTTCTTTGGGGATCTCCAATGGAGGTTGGCATCACTTCCGATCCGTTATGGGGGGTTGGGTCTCTGTTCGGCCGAGGATGTATCTACATATGCTTTTGTGGCTTCGAGAGCACAGTCGTGGTGTTTGCAAGACCATATTCTTCGGGGTTGTGATATTTATGGGTTGGACTCTGATTATGGGTGTGCGATGGATCGTTTACGTACTTCACTTCCAGATTTTGATCTTAGCGGGTTCTCTAATAAGGACACCGCCCCCCCTAAAGCCCAACATGTTGTGGCGAGTGCCTTATTTAGTGGAATCGTCAAGAGTTTAGAAGTGAAGTTTGATCTATCCCCTCGCCAAAAGGCGGTGTTTGAATGCCTTCGGGCTCCTCGGGCTCAGGATTTTCTAACGGCCATCCCCATTGAAGGATTAGGCCAACGTATGTCGGGTTTGGAGTATCGGGCTATCCTTAAGTATCGGTTAATGATCCCTATGTTCCCGACGAATGAACCTTGCCCAATTTGTCGTAAGGTCTGTTTGGATTCTTTTGGTGACCATGCGGTGCATTGCAAAGAATTGTCTGGCTTTAAATACAGACATGATCTGGGTAGGGATGTTCTGTGTGATGTTCTTAAACGGGCAGGGATTTCTGCTAAAAAGGAGGCCCCTGTTAACTTTCTCACGGATCCTATTGAAGGGAGGTCTACTTTACGACCAGCTGATATTCTTGTGTTCGGGTGGGCAGGAGGGAAACACGCCTGTGTGGATCTTACAGGAGTGTCTCCTCTTGTTGGGCTCAGGGACCGTGAGTTTGTTGTGGGTCAGGCTGCGTTGAAGGCTGAATCGGGCAAAGTTGTTAAACACGAGAAAGCTTGTTTAGATAATCAACATGTCTTTCTACCATTTGCCTTTGATACATTTGGTTTTCTGGCTCTAGAGGCTGTGAAATTTTTGAGTAGGGTTCAGCGCGTCGTACACGGAACCTCTTCAGCTTCTAGGTCCCAAAGCTTCGTTTTTAGCAGGATTGGCTTTGCTGTTCAAAAGGGGGTTGCGGCGCAGCTTGTTGCCCGTTTGCCTGCCACTTTATTGTAATCGTTTTATAGTAAATTATATAAAATTTCGATTGTGATGGAAAAAAAAAATCAAATTAACTTTAAAAAGTTTGCATTTGCCATGAAATTTAAGTGATATTCAAATAACTCCATTTTTATTACCATTATTTTCTTTTTCATATACAAACATTTAAAATTCATAAAAAAGATGTCTGAAAATTATGTATTTAAGTTAAAAGTTCTACTAAGATATTGGGTATATATTGTGGTGTGATCAACTAGAATTAAGCAGACCTTGATAACTTTCTCGTCGCCGGTTTGAGCTTTATTCATGACAAATTATCGTGCGGGAGTCAAGGGTTTTACCATATTGGATCTTTGGGCGATGGATCTCCAGTGAAATTGGTGAGTGTCATATGCAATTGCGGGCGATGGATCTCCAGTGAAATTGTTGATCGTTAAAAAATATCATAATCAAGTATGGGTTAAGAGATCGAACCCTTTTAGTATTGTTAGATAAAAGAGTGGTATGAAGTGAAATGTGTTTTTTAAGAAAATCGTTAATTTAAGGGTTGAAACTTATGATTATATTTATGATATGACATGTGTTGAAGAACAATTATAGAGATGAAATTATATGTACCAAAAAGATGCTAACTTGTTGCATCATCCCAATAAGATATAAAATGCCAAGATCACATGTATTATTATCGTACTGAACATAATGTTTTATAAGGACAGTATGAGTTATTATCATCAAATTATACGGACTATATATATATGATGCAGTAAATTGTCACTGAAGTGATAGGTTGGAACACTAACAAAATCATTATATAGCATATATTTAGGAGGTGTAAACGAGTTGCGCCCAAACTTGACTAGGCTTGAGCTAGGCTCATTTAATTTACTCGGGCTCGACTTGTGAGTTTCCTTTTCATGTTTAAACTCGGCTCGAGCTCGACTAATTTATTATTTGACTAATTAACACATATATTTTATAATTATATTTAGAATATTATCTGATAAAAACCTTAAACAAGCCAAAGTACAAAGTAAGGCTCAAGCTTAGACGTGTAATGTGAAATTAATACATACAAGTCCAAAAGATATAAAAATTAATAAAATACACAACGCTCGTTAAGGCTCGGGCTTGATAACCAAGCAAACTTTCTTTGAGGCTCGGGCTCGGCTTTAGCTTAAAAAAGCTTGGATCATTTCAAGTTTTTATCAGTCAGAGCTTGATCAGTAACTCGGGAACAACTTAGCTCGTTTACACCCTAATTTAATAAAGAGCCCCTCTCCTCTCTGACACTCTCTCTCTCTCTCTAAAACACCTGTGTTTCTACCTTCTCTCTCTCTCTCTCTCATTCAAACCTTAGAGCGGACGGGGCGGTGCGTGGTGGCCTCCCCGTCACGCGTGATGAGGAAAGCCACACCGCCGCCGGTCCTATGGTCACGCGGAAATCGGATTTTTGCGTGATGGCCATCACGCTTGGTGGGGGTGATTTCCAAGAAGGAATGTAGCCGTTGGGTGGGGATCTAGCCGTTGGGGGGGTTTAAATAAAAAAACCAATATAAAACCAAAACAAAAACATAACCAAATCCAAATCAAAACCAAATCCAACTCAAAAACACTCTCAAACTTCCCATTCATTCACAACAAAAAAATATGGAATTTCCGAAACACTCGATGCCCTTAGACACCGATAGCTCTTCGTCTTCGGACGATGACATTCTCGAATGGTTCCCGTTGCTATACAAAGAACTTGAAGGCCCGAGCCGTCCAAAGAAAAAGGTGGTGGAGCATGATCGTATACATGCCCACGACATGCTAATGAACGACTATTTTGTGGAGGAGCCGAAATACAATGACGAGACGTTTAGGGAACGCTTTCGTTTGCCGAAATCTTTATTCTTAAAGATTGTAGCCGACGTCGAAGCAAACGAAGAATGGTTTCAAGAATCTTATGACGCGAGAGGCAAACAAAGTTTTACGCCGCTTCAAAAATGCACATTCGCTATTCGTCAACTAGCGACAGGTAACCCACCCGACCAATTCGATGAATACTTACAAATGTCTGAGAGAACTTCACGTGAATGTCTACAATTCTTTTGTAACGCGATTATAAAATTGTATGCCAAAGAGTTTCTACGAAAACCAACAAGACACGACATTACACGTCTTTACGCCGCACACGAGGCTAGATGGCATTTTCCAGGGATGCTCGGTAGCATCGATTGTACACATATCGAATGGAGGAATTGTCCACGGGAGTTGCGAGGGGCGTATGTTAGGGGTGATATCAAACGACCGACCATCTCACTAGAAGCGATTGCGTCAAATAATTTATGGATTTGGCATTCTTATTTTGGTGTTCCCGGCTCAAACAATGACATCACTGTTCTGTACACATCACCGTTGTTTCAGAACGTAATAGATGGCACCGCACCTTTCTGTACGTACTTTGTCAACGAGAGATATTACAGACGTGGCTACTATCTTGTCGACGGTATCTACCCGCAATGATCTGTTTTTGTGAAAGCCTTTTCGTTTCCTGTCGAGACCAATGAAAAGGCGTTCAAGAAGTTGCAAGAATCGGCAAGAAAAGATGTTGAGAGAGCTTTCGGTGTTTTAAAGGGTAGATGGTGCATACTCAGTCGACCGGTTCGTGCAATAAAAAAACCCACGATCTATAGCTACGTATATGCATGCATCATATTACACAATATGTTAATAAAAGAAGATGGAAATGCAATTTCTCCAGATTGGGTACCAGATCCTCCGATTTATGTTCCCGTTCCCGATGATGTCCAATTAGACTTGCGTGATGAAGATATTCATCATCGGTTGAGATGGGATCTTGTTGCGCATATAGGTTCTTTAGGTTTGGAATTTCCGGATTCAGACGAGGAGTAGACGTTCGTTGTAACTTTTATTTTTTATTTCTAAATTTTAAGTTGAATTATGTTCTATAAAACTATTGTTTTTATTTTTAAGTTCTATTAAATATTGTTTTAATTTTTAAAGTTACAAAAAAAATAAAAAATTCCATCACACACCATCACACCACACCACCACCACTAATAAAAAACCATCACATGTGATGGAATTTGGGTTGGTTATGTGGCACAATATAATGAGTGATCACACCACATCCCCCTAGGTTTCACTCTCTCACTAATAAAATTAATTACTCTTAGGCTGAGGGGTGTGGGGAGCTATAATGGGGGCGCGAGTGGGGGCTCCAGCCAATAATATTGTGACGTGTGGCAGAGAGAGAAACTGGATAAGGGGGTGTTGGAGCCCCCGTTGGAGCCTCTAGCCCTGGTGTGGAGGGGCTCCAGCGGATTTTTTTTTTTTTTAATTCTCCTCCAACGGCTCTTTCTCCTACTCCAACGTTCACTTTTCTCTCTCTTCTCCCGCGACCACACTCACGCCTGTCTGGGGGCTCGCGCTCGCGCCCCGTTCGCGCCCCGGTGGTGTGGGGTTAGCGCCTGGGGGCGCGAGCGGAGGGGCTCTCGCGCCCAGGTTAACGCCCCACACCCCTCAGCCTTACTCCTTGCACAGATACATGATCATCCGAAACTAACAAAGACCCACAGATCGATTCATCATCTAGAAACCTATTTTAGAGCATGTAACACCAACAAAACTGCCACTGAAACCACTGCTTCTTTTCTCTTTCTTACTGTCATCAACACCACATTTTAACCATCATATAACATATGCAACAACTATTTTTTTCTTTCTTTTTAACCAGAATTTCTGTCTTCCAAGAGACTTAAACCTAAAACTTTCCAACAATTTAATGTTTAAAAACCGTCTTTACCTATAAATCACCAACATACATTGGCACAACATAAACCATATACGACATAATAATAATAATAATAATAATAATAATAATAATAAAAAAGTGAAATCTAGTTCAAGATATAATATACCCATTTATCAACTTACCACAAGGGTATTCTTTTCTTGAAATAATAACTAGTAAAGCAGCTAATTAACTTGATCATATACATATTAATATGCAACAAGAACTACAACATAACAATAATAATAACAATTTAAGTTGAATCTAGTTCAAGATATTATACACCCATTAATCAACTTACCAAATATTACCAAATGGCATTCTTTTCTTATAACAATAACTAAAAAAAGCACCAAACTTGATCAAGAAACCGACGGTAGCGGTGGCGGTGGCGGTGGCGATGGCGATGGCGATGGCGACGGCGATGACGATGTTTTCAACAACGTCGGCGCCTGCTGCGGCCGCTTTCTTTTCTTCTTCTCATAACTAATCCCTCTAGCCTTAGCTTGAGAATCCCTAACTTCACGTAAATAAAGCCTGACAGCACGCGCCCCAAAGGGGTTATTTTCCGCCTTCCCACCGTTTACCTCATAGGCCGCCCTGAGGCGGCCTATGAGGGCATCTAAACTGCCCCACGCCTGCAGAAGCGGGCAGGGACAGGGGGCAGGCGGATTAGGGTGTCCAAAGAATGGACAAATTTGTGTGTGCACTTTTGTTTTACCAAATTGGTCAAGATATTTTAAAAACTCAAGAACATGTGCACCACTACACCTAGAAAGAGTTAATGGTGGCCTGTGGTTTTTAAGGTACTGTCCAAATGTGTTCCAGTCACGGCGTTTTTGGTTCTCATAGCGGCTTAGAGTGGTGGTGGTTTGAGAAGTGGAAGAAGATGAAGAAGATGATGGACTAAACAACATATTTGTGATGGTAGAGTCATGAGCTTCTTGTAGTTGTGGAACAACATCCATATTGTTAAAAGGTTGATACTTTTCCATTGTTATGTATAATTGAGTACAAAGAAGAGGGATCTAGTGGAATCCAAACTAGGGTTTCTTGTAAAAAGTTGTAAATATTATTATTATTCAAGAAACAACAAGTACACAAACCCTAAAGATTATTTTAGGGTTTGTTCAAGATTCTTGAATTGGCTATATATGTTACCTATGTATAGATCAAGATTTCAAGATTTCAAGATTCTTGATGAGTGGAGTGGATGTTTGAGTTTGAGCAAAGAAACAAGGTGAACAACAATATTATTATTATTACAAGAATTCAAGAAATAACACAAACCCTAAAGAGTTCTAGGGTTTGTTCAAGAATCTTGAAGTGATTATAGAACAAGATGAAGGAGATGATATATGGGTGTAGATCAAGATTTCAAGATTTGTGATGAGCATGAAATAAGGTGGACAACAATGGAGGAACAAAGAGATTGGGAGTTAATAATATTCATTCTTTTTTCCAAGAAAGGTATGCAAGTGCAAGTAGTATATAGAGAAGGTCAGGATAAGAGGTGGTGTATGAAATTATCAAATTAGGGCTTTTGTGGAAATGAAAGAGATTGACAAGAGATGTTGGAAAAAGAAGTGGACTTCACAAAATATGCTACAACAACTGTAAAATAAAAGGGAAAATATAATTGACTGTTGATTCTTTTTATGTGCATGACATAGAAACACATATAGATATGTCATGTATTTCTAAGTTTTAACTTCTAACCCATATTTTAGAGATTTCATGCAAATGGTAATTTTATATTTTTTAACAGCAAAATTACAATTAACAAAGTAGCACAAGCTACATAAAAAAGTAGTGCTAGTTGATATGGCTTGAAAAGGGTGAACGTGGATTGTATAAGTATCACTCATTCAATTCAAGTTACTGTTTACTTTATGTTAACTAAGAATTAGACGTATAAAGTATAAACTAACTAAGTGAATTTCGATGAATCGTTTGTGAATTGTTCTACGAGAGGTTAATTTATGTTTATCTATTTAATAAACGAATATATATATATATATATAAAAGATTCATCATTTAGTTAGAGGAACAAACATATACACCTTAACCCATTTGTTTATTTAAATGGCTTAACAATTGTTAAAAAGAATCACAAGGTTTATTATTGTTCATCTTTTTACGAATGTTAAAAATCATCATCATCGTACTTAGTAAATCCAACCAATAGCAAAGCTATTAAAGGATTTCAGAAGGGTAAGATGAAGACAACTTTACTTCTAACCTCGTAAGAATAGAGAGACTATTGTAAGACAACCGACTCTCTAATAGTTTTGCATAAAGCATTGGACATAAGGCTCATCTCACTCAACCATTTGGGATACCGGCCGATTGGTCTATGTACCATTTTCTTTCACTATCAACGCCACCACATGATGCTTGATTAACATTCCGCCACTTTAACGTTATTTTCATGAAATTAGTAAAATAATGTCAAAATTATTGCAATTTCACTTTTGCTCACTTGAAGGCCCACACGCGCATATATACATTATATGCGCGCACAAAATTATCTAAATTAAAATGATTGAAAGTAATTGTCTTCTTTAATGATTTTTCAATGCGATACAAATAGTAATTGTCGACGAATTTTGACAAAAATTATCTAGAAGAACCTTAAAACTATTTAAAAATTGCAATCCAATTCAACATTTCGTTATTTTGATGGGAGAACATTCACGATGAACATTCTCCCGAAAATTCGTCAATAATACTAGATGGAACTCCAATAAGATTACCCCTTATTTTTTTTCATGTGAATATCGTTGTGTGGCTCATCATTGTGGGTTGTTTCAATTATCTAAACATTGTAGCCATAATTTACCATGGTTGTTTCAAATTTCTTCTAAAAATTACTTGGGGCCATATTACGGACGTACCTTCACCGTGGGATACTCCTAGGTAATGACTTTCACTAAGAATTGCCGACGAAAGTGTCAGTCGATAGTCGATAGGTGGTATTCAATGGTTTAGTAAAAAATCACTGGGTAATAAAGTTTCATGATTTGTTTTATTGATTTTTTCTTCAATAAAAACGTTTTAAAAGAGTTTATGGATGAAAAGTTTTTGTTGTGATGAACTATGAGTGTGACCAATTTACAAGTGAACATCTATTAGTTAGGCATAAGTCATTTTGGGTTTAGTAAATTAATTAAAAATATGGGTTGACTTTTGGTTGTTTTTTTAGATTGGTTTAGATAAAAACCAATTTTTGTTTTCTATTTTTATACTGGGGTTTTAATTATTTGGGGTGAACCTTAGTGCAACGGCAAGGTGCCAGTTGACCTAGAGGTCATGCGTTTTGAATCATAAAACAACATTTTACAAAAATACAATGTAACTAAGCATGTGTACAACATGCTCAAGTTAGCCCGACACTCAGGATTTGTGCACCTGAAACCTTGTGCGGCGGGTCCTTTTTTGGGTTTGATTATATGTTACTGATTGATACAATTTTTGTATTTGTTATTAGTTATTACATATTAATTGCGCATATATAGTTAGAAATCCATATTTTATACACATTTTTCAAGTTCTATAAAAATTACACTTTAATATATTTGGTTATGGTTAAGTTTGAAGAGATAAATGAGTTGAAATAATAAAAAGAATACGATGAAAATTAAAAAAAATTGCAATTTATCATGGTTAGTGGTTTAACTGTGTAAGTGTTTAACATACTAATGGGCTAAAATAAGTTTGCAAGCCCACAATTAAATTAATTGCCAGCCCAGAATCGCATTTTTATTTAATTTCAATATCAATCTATACTATCCCTTGAATAATATACATTTTTAAGAGCACACGGAATAAGAAGTCATGGGAGAAAACCGGTACCGAGTGAAAACAACGTTTCCCTTTTTCTCCCGGTCACTTTCGTCGTTTTTGTGGAGTATTCAAAAGATAGCGGGGGATATGGAGGAATGCAAGAAAAAATTGCGGAAGTTGAGAAAAAATGGAAAGAAAATTGATCTGAGAGAACCGATACCCCCCTCCCTGTTAAAAAAAGTAAATAAAAAAAGAAGACAGAAAGAAATAACATATTAAAGTTTTGATTTCCCTTTTATAACCTACGCTCATTAAATTAGTGGAAAAACAATAAATACATGGTACTATATACTTTTTTTCAATCGACATTTCAGTGTAAATTTTGTTGAAAAAGTACATTATTAAAAATAGAGTTTTTTTTTGTATCATAAGCTACGTTAGTGTTACATGTGCCTACGGGGTGGAAAAAATGTTCAGCGTAAAATCGAGTCGAAAAGGTATATTTAGTGTGTTGTCCAGTTCTGATTTTTATAACATCGATTATCAAGTATAACATATTTAGTGTGTTGTCCAGTTCTGATTTTTATAACATTGGTCATTCAAGTTCACCAACGTGTGATTTGGAGTCCGAAATTACTTCCAACAGATTCTTGTATAAGTATAACATATTTGAAACCTGAATATTTTTTTTCTTGTTTAGATAAGAAACTTGTTTTGAATCATTAGACAACATTTTTTTAATTCATTTTTATTCTTAAATAAATAACGTTTGTGACACCGTTGCATAATAATACATAATTAATGATTTACTTTAACAGTCTTTTTTGAATTTAAATTCACTTGATAAGAGGTTCTATCATCATTACATTATATAGCATTTCCATCCCATCCCTCATAATTATGTGAGGGGGATTGGTAAATTATAGGGTGAGGTTTTGAATG